>NC_057808.1:493301392-493304790 GCF_018294505.1 Triticum aestivum | reverse complement strand
GGATGGGGAGCGAGAGGGGGAGTGGGTGGAGGTGTCGGTGAGTGGGGGGGTGGATGAGGTGTCGGTGGGGGGGGTGGGTGGCCGGCCGGCTGGGCCTGGGGTCGGCCCAGTTAGGCCAGGGTCCAGTGGGGGGAGGGGGGTTCCTCCTTTCTTTATTTTTGTTAGTTTGTTTTCTGTTTTCGTATTTTCTTTTCTTTATTTATTTTCTTTTCTGTTTTAATTCATTTTAAGTATTTAGGTCTTTTATAAAAGCATGGATCCCACACGATAAATTCCTAGGCATTTATTTGCACACCCCGAACATTTTGTTTTAAATTTAGAAAAACTTTTATTGTTTGCCTATATTTTAGATTTTAATTTGAATCGTTTTGAACTAACGCGAGATTAGCAACAGTAATCGACGTGACGTGGCATCATTAGCAGAGGTTACTGTAGCTTGATTATCCGGGCGTCACACTTTGGCTTGTGGTACCCAAGAGGAGCAAACTTCAACCTTGTGGGCTTTTCGAACTCGGATTGGGTGGGAGACAAAGTGGATAGGAAGTCAACTTCCGGAGGGTGCCAATTTCTTGGTTGCTCTTTGGTGAGTTGGTCTTCTAAGAAGCAAAGTTGTGTGTCTCTCTCGTCCACCGAAGCGGAGTATGTGACCGCCGGTAGTTGTTGTGCTCAACTTCTTTGGATGAGGCAAACTTTAAAGGATTATGGTGTCATTTGTGACAAAGTGCCTCTTTGGTGTGACAATGAAAGTGCCATCAAGATCTCTCTCAACCCGGTGCAACAGTTCAAGACGAAGCATATTGAGATTCGGTATCACTTTATCCGGGATCATATTAGGCGAGAGGAGATCGAGCTCAACTATGTCAACACTCATGATAACCTTGCAGATATCTTCACGAAGCCCTTGGATGAAGCAAGATTTCGCGAGTTAAAGCATTGACATAGGGGGAAGCTAAATATCATTGATTCAAGCAATGTGGCTTGAACCCTTGCACACCCCACCATACTCATCTTGATGTCTTGTTTAGGTGTAGGCATGGACATAGGGGGAGTGTTGTTCTCTCAATGAACTCTCCCTCCCCCCATTATGCATAAATAGATCAACTCTTTCACATTAGCCATTTTTATGGTACTTGTGCTTCAAAGATGAGTTTTGGTCATGGGTGTCGGATCAGGGGTTCCGGCAAAACCCTCAAGGTTCGAACACTGTGGTGCACGCGGAGATTTCCTCCCTACCGATCTACGCCCTAGCTCGCTAAGATCTCGCGGACGAACTCGACGAACTCACAACACAAAGACACAAGATTTATACTGGTTCGAGCCACCGTTGTGGTGTAATACCCTACTCCAGTGTGGTGGTGGTGGATTTCCTCTTGGGCTGATGATGAATAGTACAAGGGGAAGAACAACCTCCTGAGGTTGAGGTGCTCTTGTGCTTGGCGAACTTGTGTGCGTGAAGTACCTCGCCATGGGTTATCAGATGCCCCCTACTGTGGTTTCCCGGTCATGTATGTACGCGCACCGTATTCGGATGAGCGCGGAAGTACCAGGGGCTATATAGTAGCCCCACCGTCAAGCTCCTATGGCTAAGTGAAAGTGTTAAAGCTATATAGTCCGATTGCCTTGTTCACCGCGCCTTCACCTCCTTAATGGACCAAGACATTGGATCAAGTGTGAATACGCGCTTTTCTGAACACCCCTTCATTATATGCGTGGGGGCTGAAGCCGACGACTGCAAACTTTCAGGTTATATACATACATAAACGGCCGCACAGGAGGCATCATAATACTTTCAGGGAAAAGTATAAACACAACCTTTATAATCCAAATAGCATTGTTTTTACAATTGGGATACATGTCACTCGAACATGATACTCTTCGAGCACCGAGCCTCTATTAAACGAGCACCTTCTAGGACTTCTTCAAAATAGGGCTCGGCCGGGACGTGGCCTACGGCCGGACGCCGGGTTCCAATAGCGGTGGCCTCCATCTCTGCCCAGTATGTCTTAACACGGGCAAGAGCCATCCGTGCACCCTCTATGCACGCCGACCTCTTTACAGCGTCGATATGCCGCACAGCACCAAGGAATCGTTGCACTAAACCGAAATCACTATTCGGCCTTGGTCCCTTTGGCCAAAGATGATCCACGATAGACCTCATGGCAAGTCCGGACAACCTATGGAGCTCGGCCCACTCGGCCATTTGTTCAGTTAACAGTAGCGGACGCGTTGGAGCACTAAACTGCGACCAGAACAACCTTTCCACTTCACGATCTCCCTGATCTTTGAAAAACTCAGTCGCATTAGCAGCACTCATTGCCAAGTCCCAGTACGCGTCTGCAGCACTCCATAATTGATCCAGAGGGGCATACTTCCGATCTCTGAACTTTGTCCGCAACAAGAAGGGCTTCCCAGTCGTGATTTCTCCGGCTTGACGGAGCTCCTCCTTCGCCGCTCTGATTTTAGAGCGGGTTTTCTTGGCTGCTTCCATGGCTTTCTTCAGGTCAGCCACTTTCGCTTGGCTTTCCTTTTCAAGAAGCTCATACCGGCCGGCGACATCTTTCAGCTCAACAACCATCTTGGCTATTTTCTCTTCGCTCTGGCGATGAGCAGCCTGTTCGGCTCTTAACTCTTCGGCCGCCTTTAGGGCGGCTGCATCACTTCTCCAGGTTATTCCTTAGCTCGGGCAAGTTTCGCCCGAAGGGTCTCCACGGCGGCAGCTCCATTTGCAGTCATAGCATATTATAGATACTAGCATCATGCTCCTCTTAATATTTATTGACCACCCGAAAATACATACCCTGTGCCTCGTCAAGCCGCCTGTTTACAAGTGCGATGTCGGCATCTGCCGCATCAAGCTGCCGCCTCAGTTCGGTAAACTCAGTAGTCCGGCCAGCCACCGGACCCTCAGCCGCCTGCACATAAAAGCAGCGCGATCATTACCTGGGACTATGATCCTTTGTTTGCCACCTCTGGACGGCAACCAGAGTCTCAGGGGCTACTATCTGTCTAGCGCACACCTGGCGTGTGCGGTACCGTCAAAATACATATATTACTTTGCATAACTCAAAGCCTTTTAGCAGGCTCGTAAAAGCTTCATGCAACCCACTTTTGGCGGATGAAATCCTCTCAACCACCGTACTCATTAAAGTACACTAGTAGAAAAAGGGCCTATTGTCCCGGTTCATGAGGGCCTTCTGTCCCAGTTTGTGAACCGGGACTAAAAGGTCGTTACTAATGCCCTTGGCCTTTAGTCCCGGTTCTTACAAGAACCGGGACAGAAGGTCCTCCACGTGGCCGCTGCGGCCAGCCCAGGACGGAGGGCCTTTGGTCCTGGTTGGTGACACCAACCGGGACCAATAGGCATCCACGCGTCAGCATTTCAGGGGCTGGGGTTTTTG
>NC_057808.1:493297895-493301068 GCF_018294505.1 Triticum aestivum | reverse complement strand
GTTAATTTAGGTTGTTATTAGGTAGCTATTAGAGAGAAGTGTCCTCTCTTATATCTCCGTGCTTGGTTTACCAACGCTACGTACTGCTATGCCTAAACATGGCTTAGATTGAAGTGAAGGCAACATGTGGTGCATGTCGAAAGTAATACTAATCCTAACTTGATCAAGTTTGGATTGTAGTACTTTCGACACGCACCACATGCATGTTGCCTTCACTTCAGTCCAATCCATGTTCATTTCACCCGCTGATATATAATAACTCTTCATGCCCGCATCATGCATCATCATATATAATAACAAGTCCTACTAATCATCATCATACAACTTCTACTCGTTATTAATAACAAGTCATACGATCATCATCCTCACAGTCATCGAACCAACCCTACTTAATTGTTCTTAGCACATGATCATCAGTATTAGGTAGGACCGAAATACCCTCTTTAAGGTAAAATAGCATAAAACAATATAGACCCTGACTCTCCATTATGGAGAATGGAGATCATCCTGTCTCCAATTCTTGCCCCTCACTTCCTTTTGCTTCCAAGAACCTCCTTGCGACTGCCCATACATTTTTTCCATTCTTTGATTTGCATGTCTCCACTTCTTTTAGAAATCCGGTATGGACAGTTGAGATTTGTAGGATGACCTGGTTGTATATTCAAAACATCAAGCCTACCATTCTGATACATCAAATGAGGCACACAATCCTCTGGGATTATCTGTTGAAAAACATAGTAATAACTTCATAGTTAGCAATGATAATGTACTAGTTTTAGAACTATGCAAAATATGCACGGATGTCATAATAGTAAGAAATCTTACCAGGGTATCTCCATAGTAGTTACCGTAGTTCAACACGTGCACTAGTGGCACGTATTGACCATAATGTTGAGGAGTTTGATTGTACATATTGTAATTTTCAATATCAGTACAAAATCCGACCAGATGAGTTTTCTCCTTATAAGTTAACTCAGAGCCATCAGTGTAGTAGGTTCTGTCTACCATGTTCCGCACATTGTTTGAACAATCAAAATAAGTTGTCAATGAAAATAAGCTATCAACTATTTTGAAATGAACAATATAAATTAGCCAATAACTATGTTTGAGAAACTCACATAGCGGTAGAATTGGAGGCGTATCAACAAGGACCCAAATGTCCATATTGTCTTGCTCGATGTCAGGATCACCAAGATCCATGGTGACAAGCATACCCTCATCAAAACCATACATCTTGCAAAATGCTTCCCAATTTTTGCAACCAAAATGGGTTACGCTCTCAGAATTAGACAGCTTTACTTCAAAATCTATATCATGATGGGTCCTTAGGTGAATTTTCTTTGTTTCCATACTTTCATGGTCTTCAAAACCCATCCTCTCCAAGACGTAGCGTCTTGCATGGCATGGGATAAGCTAGCCGAATTGTAAAAGATGAAAAGTACACGTTGAAATAGTTGAAGTCGTGCTTAATTACGAAAAAATAACACTTGTCGTCGTTGCGTACCGTTTCAACATCGAACGTCTCCTCCAGCTTAATACTGAAGCGCCGATCTTCGTCAAGGTGAGGCATGTCGCACTGACCTCGGTCGTCGTGGCACCAGTCGCACTCCCCCGGGAGACTTTCGTCGTCCGAGTACGACATTTCCTACGTTCATAATTCAAATATTAAACATCTACAATTAAATATATGTACTAAAAAACCTAAGTTAGATCATTATTACTCATCACGGGTTGACTATCGGTTTGTCGAGTCTTTTCTTGAAAACTCTCAGCTCACGTGGTGTATACATTCGACCGTTGGTGATGGTCGCTCCTCCCTTTGTCCCCGTGTGCATTACACCAAAATGTCTAGCTAGCACACGGGAACATACGAGAAGCGACCCCCACGACAACAGTCGGGATTCTTCGTCCTCTCATATATATATGGTGGAACTCTCCCTCACTGATTCCTCTCTGACATTTGCGACCGTCGGTGATGGTAGCTCCTCCTTTCGTTCTCGAGTGCATTACACCAAATTGTCTAGCACACGGGAACGAAGGAGAAGCTACCCCCACGACAACAGTCAGGATTCTTCGTCCTCTCATATATGGTGGAGACTCGACAGACTTACAGTCAACCCGAAATATCGTTTAATTATCTTTCTAAAAGAGGATTTGGCTGGTCTCACCTCAATGTCGGAGGGGGCGGTGTAGGGGACGACGGCGGGGATGATGGAGGGGTGGGGGCTCCTAGATGTCTGCGAAAACAAAAACCCTATAAGCTATCAACTAATCATAGTGCTCTCCAATTTTAGCATTCAAAGTAGGATCGGAGTAGTTTTCCACTTTGAGCATTCAATAAGCAAAATCAAATCACAAAATAAAGTAGTATTCAAATTAGGATGCATTCAATTATAAGCAAAACTACATCATCTCCATGCGTCCGTACATCGTCGAATATTATCACTAATACACCTCAAATACTATCATACATATAGCATCGCTAGTACAGCTAGAACAGTAGCGCCCGACGGGTATCGGCGCGGGCGGTGGACACCCAAAGGGACGGAACCATCACAGGATCATAGCTCCAGTGAGATCCCTGAAGAACCTGCCAGGTATTGTCGAACCTGCCCTCCAACGCAACCATGTAGCGACGGACGTGCTGGTCCTCCTCGCTGACACGGTGACGTACCACCTCCGCGGTGTCCGGAAGCCTCGGCACCGTCACTGGCCCACGCAAGCGCCACCAAACAAGGATCGGGTCAACGACGGGCTGGTTCCTCACCAACCTACGCCCACCGGAAGGTAGCACCTCCCAAAACCAGCCCGGCGGAGCCTAGTCCCGGACATGGCCCCTCTGATCAAGCCGGCCTCCTCCGCCGAGTCGACGACGAGGATGCGGGATAGGCATCGTCGACGTCGATGCGGGAATCATTGCTTTAACTAAAAAAACAAACTAGTTCTATTAATTTCCTTGCAAAAAATAAACTACTTCTATAGTAAAATAAACTAGTTTTGTTAAATCAACTAGTTCAACTACTAATTAAGCACTTACTATAAATAAAATAAAGTAGTTTTATTAATTAATCAACTAGTTCAACTACTAAGCACTTACTATAAATAAATAAAATAAAGTAGTTCTTACTAAAAATAAACTACTTCTATATATAGTAAAATTTAATAAAATAGTT
>NC_057808.1:493293379-493294579 GCF_018294505.1 Triticum aestivum | reverse complement strand
ATAAGACCCTAAAATTGAAAAGCATTTCAAATGAACTCTGAAAAGGTTGAAAGTTGGCATGATATCATCTTTTCATCCACATAGCATGTGCAAGAAAGTTGAGAGGGTTACGGCAAAAACTGGATGCACTTCGTGTACAAAACGGACACTCTCTTTCAAAGTATCAGGATTTCATCCGGAAACTCGTCTCTTACAAAGGGATTTCATTTTTTTAAAACTTATTTGAACTCCTGACTTTTTGTGTGTTCAAAATGCACCATTCAAAGCCACATCATCATTTTTCAATCCTTTCTGACTGCATTTGTTATTTTTCATGCATTTACTAATTATTTTGAGCTATAAGACCCTAAAATTGAAAAGCATTTCAAATGAACTCTGAAAAGGTTGAAAGTTGGCATGATATCATCATTTCATCCACATAGCATGTGCAAGAAAGTTGAGAGGGTTACGGCAAAAACTGGATGCACTTCGTGTACAAAACGGACAATCACTTTCAAAGTATCAGGATTTCATCCGGAAACTCCTCTGTTACAAAGGGATTTCATTTTTTTAAACTTATTTGAACTCCTGACTTTTTGTGTGTTCAAAATGCACCATTCAAAGCCACATCATCATTTTTCAATCCTTTCTGACTTCATTTGTTATTTTTCATGCATTTATTAATTATTTTGAGCTATACGACCCTAAAATTGAAAAGCATTTCAAATGAACTCTGAAAAGGTTGAAAGTTGGCATGATATCATCATTTCATCCACATAGCATGTGCAAGAAAGTTGAGAGGGTTACGGCAAAAACTGGATGCCCTTCGTGTACAAAACGGACAATCTCTTCCAAAGTATCAGGATTTCATCCGGAAACTCGTTTGTTACAAAGTGATTTCATTTTTTAAAACTTATTTGAACTCCTGACTTTTTGTGTGTTCAAAATGCACCATTCAAAGCCACATCATCATTTTTCAATCCTTTCGGACTTCATTAGTTATTTTTCATGCATTTACTAATTATTTTGAACTATAAGACCCTAAAATTGAAAAGCATTTCAAATGAACTCTGAAAAGGTTGAAAGTTGGCATGATATCATCTTTTCATCCACATAGCATGTGCAAAAAAGTTGAGAGGGTTACGGCAAAAACTGGATGCACTTCGTGTACAAAACGGACAATCTCTTTCAAAGTATCAGGATTTCATCCGGAAACTCGTC
>NC_057808.1:493203133-493203641 GCF_018294505.1 Triticum aestivum | reverse complement strand
TTTACTAATTATTTTGAGCTATAAGACCCTAAAATTGAAAAGCATTTCAAATGAACTCTGAAAAGGTTGAAAGGTTGCATGATATCATCTGTTCATCCACATAGCATGTGAATGAAAGTTGAGAGGGTTACGGCAAAAACTGGATGCACTTCGTTTACAAAACTGACAATCTCTTTCAAAGTATCAGGATTTCATCCGGAAACTCGTCTGTTCCAAAGGGATTTCATTTTTTAAAACTTATTTGAACTCCTGACTTTTTGTGTGTTCAAAATGCACCATTCAAAGCCACATCATCATTTTTCAATCCCTTCTGACTTCATTTGTTATTTTTCATGCATTTACTAATTATTTTGAGCTATAAGACCCTAAAATTGAAAAGCATTTCAAATGAACTCTGAAAAGGTTGAAAGTTGGCATGATATCATCATTTCATCCACATAGCATGTGCAAGAAAGTTGAGAGGGTTACGGCGAAAACTGGATGCGCTTCGTGTACAAAACGGACAATC
>NC_057808.1:493198727-493200921 GCF_018294505.1 Triticum aestivum | reverse complement strand
TCTGAAAAGGTTGAAAGTTGGCATGATATCATCTTTTCATCCACATAGCATGTGCAAGAAAGTTGAGAGGGTTACGGCAAAAACCAGATGCACTTCGTGTACAAAACGGACAATCACTTTCAAAGTATCAGGATTTCATCCGGAAACTCCTCTGTTACAAAGGGATTTCATTTTTTTAAACTTATTTGAACTCCTGACTTTTTGTGTGTTCAAAATGCACCATTCAAAGCCACATCATCATTTTTCAATCCTTTCTGACTTCATTTGTTATTTTTCATGCATTTACTAATTATTTTGAGCTATAAGACCCTAAAATTGAAAAGCATTTCAAATGAACTCTGAAAAGGTTGAAAGGTTGCATGATATCATCTGTTCATCCACATAGCATGTGAATGAAAGTTGAGAGGGTTACGGCAAAAACTGGATGCACTTCGTTTACAAAACGGACAATCTCTTTCAAAGTATCAGGATTTCATCCGGAAACTCGTCTGTTCCAAAGGGATTTCATTTTTTAAAACTTATTTGAACTCCTGACTTTTTGTGTGTTCAAAATGCACCATTCAAAGCCACATCATCATTTTTCAATCCCTTCTGACTTCATTTGTTATTTTTCATGCATTTACTAATTATTTTGAGCTATAAGACCATAAAATTGAAAAGCATTTCAAATGAACTCTGAAAAGGTTGAAAGTTGGCATGATATCATCATTTCATCCACATAGCATGTGCAAGAAAGTTGAGAGGGTTACGGCGAAAACTGGATGCGCTTCGTGTACAAAACGGACAATCTCTTTCAAAGTATCAGGATTTCATCCGGAAACTCCTCTGTTACAAAGGGATTTCATTTTTTAAAACTTATTTGAACTCCTGACTTTTTGTGTGTTCAAAATGCACCATTCAAAGCCACATCATCATTTTTCAATCCTTTCTGACTTCATTTGTTATTTTTCATGCATTTACTAATTATTTTGAGCTATAAGACCCTAAAATTGAAAAGCATTTCAAATGAAATCTAAAAAGGTTGAAAGTTGGCATGATATCATCATTTCATCCACATAGCATGTGCAAGAAAGTTGAGAGGGTTACGGCAAAAACTGGATGCACTTCGTGTACAAAATGGACAATCTCTTTCAAAGTATCAGGATTTCATCCGGAAACTCCTCTGTTACAAAGGGATTTCATTTTTTAAAACTTATTTGAACTCCTGACTTTTTGTGTGTTCAAAATGCACCATTCAAAGCCACATCATCATTTTTCAATCCTTTCTGACTTCATTTGTTATTTTTCATGCATTTACTAATTATTTTGAGCTATAAGACCCTAAAATTGAAAAGCATTTCAAATGAACTCTGAAAAGGTTGAAAGTTGGCATGATATCATCTTTTCATCCACATAGCATGTGCAAGAAAGTTGAGAGGGTTACGGCAAAAATTGCACTTCGTGTACAAAACGGACAATCACTTTCAAAGTATCAGGATTTCATCCGGAAACTCCTCTGTTACAAAGGGATTTCATTTTTTTAAACTTATTTGAACTCCTGACTTTTTGTGTGTTCAAAATGCACCATTCAAAGCCACATCATCATTTTTCAATCCTTTCTGACTTCATTTGTTATTTTTCATGCATTTACTAATTATTTTGAGCTATAAGACCCTAAAATTGAAAAGCATTTCAAATGAACTCTGAAAAGGTTGAAAGGTTGCATGATATCATCTGTTCATCCACATAACATGTGAATGAAAGTTGAGAGGGTTACGGCAAAAACTGGATGCACTTCGTTTACAAAACGGACAATCTCTTTCAAAGTATCAGGATTTCATCCGGAAACTCGTCTGTTCCAAAGGGATTTCATTTTTTAAAACTTATTTGAACTCCTGACTTTTTGTGTGTTCAAAATGCACCATTCAAAGCCACATCATCATTTTTCAATCCCTTCTGACTTCATTTGTTATTTTTCATGCATTTACTAATTATTTTGAGCTATAAGACCATAAAATTGAAAAGCATTTCAAATGAACTCTGAAAAGGTTGAAAGTTGGCATGATATCATCATTTCATCCACATAGCATGTGCAAGAAAGTTGAGAGGGTTACGGCGAAAACTGGATGCGCTTCGTGTACAAAACGGACAATCTCTTTCAAAGTATCAGGATTTCATCCGGAAACTCCTCTGTTACAAAGGGATTTCATTTTTT
>NC_057808.1:493198026-493198717 GCF_018294505.1 Triticum aestivum | reverse complement strand
TCCAAAGGGATTTCATTTTTTAAAACTTATTTGAACTCCTGACTTTTTGTGTGTTCAAAATGCACCATTCAAAGCCACATCATCATTTTTCAATCCCTTCTGACTTCATTTGTTATTTTTCATGCATTTACTAATTATTTTGAGCTATAAGACCCTAAAATTGAAAAGCATTTCAAATGAACTCTGAAAAAGGTTGAAAGTTGGCATGATATCATCATTTCATCCACATAGCATGTGCAAGAAAGTTGAGAGGGTTACGGCGAAAACTGGATGCACTTCGTGTACAAAACGGACAATCTCTTTCAAAGTATCAGGATTTCATCCGGAAACTCCTCTGTTACAAAGGGATTTCATTTTTTAAAACTTATTTGAACTCCTGACTTTTTGTGTGTTCAAAATGCACCATTCAAAGCCACATCATCATTTTTCAATCCTTTCTGACTTCATTTGTTAATTTTCATGCATTTACTAATTATTTTGAGCTATAAGACCCTAAAATTGAAAAGCATTTCAAATGAACTCTGAAAAGGTTGAAAGTTGGCATGATATCATCATTTCATGCACATAGCATGTGCAAGAAAGTTGAGAGGGTTACGGCAAAACTGGATGCACTTCGTGTACAAAACGGACAATCTCTTTCAAAGTATCAGGATTTCATCCGGAAACTCCTCTGTTACAAAGGGATTTCATT
>NC_057808.1:493056262-493190709 GCF_018294505.1 Triticum aestivum | reverse complement strand
CCACATAGCATGTGCAAGAAAGTTGAGAGGGTTACGGCAAAAACTGGATGCACTTCGTGTACAAAATGGACAGTCTCTTTCAAAGTATCAGGATTTCATCGGGAAACTCTTCTGTTACAAAAGGATTTCATTTTTTAAAACTTATTTGAACTCCTGACTTTTTGTGTGTTCAAAATGCACCATTCAAAGCCACATCATCATTTTTCAATCCTTTCTGACTTCATTTGTTATTTTTCATGCATTTACTAATTATTTTGAGCTATAAGACCCTAAAATTGAAAAGCATTTCAAATTTATTTATTGTAGTTACTATAGTTTATTTTATTTTATTTTGTTAAGGTTTATTTAGTTTTATTTATTTTATTAAGGTTTATTTATTTTATAAATATAAAAAAATGAACATAGATGCGCTTATAGAGAAAATTAAACCTAAATTCATAGTAAATTTCAATTTACTGTGAATTTAGGTGAAATTCCCTGTATAAGGGCATCTATTTTCACTTTAAGAGAAGCTCAACAAGGCATAGAGGGACGGGCTTATAAACTGGTGTGAGCGCCCTTCGGTTGGCGAGGTGGGACTAAACACTGGCCGCAACTAGGACCAGCCCTTTAGTCCCGGTTTGTGGTATGAACCGGGACTAAAGGGTGGTGGGCCAGGAGCGTGGCCCATTGGTCCCGGTTTGTACGGCAGGCCCCTGGCCGCACGAACCGGGACCAATGCTCACATTAGTCCCGGTTCGTGACTGAACCGGGGCTAATGTGAAAACTGCCCTGTGACCTAAGCCCTGTTTTCTACTAGTGGTACGATGCGCCTCTGAGATAGCCGCTTGCTCCAGAAGAACCATCAGTGCGTCCGGTTGGGAACCAGACAGCCCCGGACTCTTTTTATTGCTCTCCTTAGGAGCCGAATACTCCGGACTTCGGGTGGCCGAAGGGTTACCTTCTGGCCTTGGTGCATCAGGAGAAATCCTCCGTGACAACACCTCAGGGTCGTCCGCCCCATGAGGCGGGGAGGCTGGGGGAGGCGTTTCGCTCTCCATCATCTCCGGAAGAAGATCCCCCGAAGAAGAACTCTGTCGAGAAGGGCTACAAGCCGGGCTGCAAGATATATGTCATGGTTATTGTCCTCGGAGATAAAGCAGGATATATTTACCAAAGTACTCCTGCTCACTTACAGCTCGGTGGAGGGCTGGCCCCCTTGCGGGCGTTGTGCGGTAAGGACACCCTTCGGGGCAGGGCCCCATGGCGAAGGTTTCTTCCCTCATTTGGAAACCTCCGTTTCCAAGTCTTCAGAAGCGGTCCTTTTCCTTCCTTGGGGAGATGGGATTCTAGATTCTTCTCCCTGATTATCCTCCTTCACGGAGACACTAATTCCCCCGGTTTGGATGTGTAATGTGTGAAGCTCGCTTTTGGCTTCTTTGTTCCTCCCTTTATCTTCCCCTGATGGCACTTGATAAGGTGCGTGCTCAAGCATCCTGGCCAGTACAGGACCCGGTGAGCCTTCGGGAAGGGGGACCGAACACCAGATCCTCTCCGCCTTTCTTATCCAGTCCTGGCCGAGAGCAATTTTTTCAGAATGATGTTTTGACAAATAAAAAGACAACATGTTCGGCTGCAGGATTACTTATATGGGTATCTAGACGGTTGCAGTTGAGACCCGCATCCTCGGTGGTGTCCGGACACTTTATTCGTGATCCGAAGAACAATCCATACATCTCTTCGAGCGTCACGCCGAAGAATTGCTGAATGGTTCGCGGTCCTTCCAGGTTGAACTCCCACATATGGAGAGATCGACGTTGGCATGGCAGGACCCGACGAACTAGCATAACTTGCATTACCTTGACAAGACTGACATCCCTCTTGAGGAGATCTCGGATGCGATTTTGCAATGTCTGCACATCATTAACTGGCCCCCAGTCTAGCCCCTTGTTGACCCATGATGCCAGTTGCGGCGGAGGGCCCGAGCGGAAGGCGGGGGCAGCCGCCCACTTTGTACCTCGGGGAGCTGTGATGTAGAAGCACTCCCGTTGCCATAAGTCGGACACCTCCGGGAAGGAGCCCTTTGGCCATAGAGCATCGGCGCCTTTGCTTATTACGGCACCTCCACATTCTGTGTGTCGCCCATCGATCGTCTTCGGCTTCACATTGAAGGTCTTGAGCCATAAGCCGAAGTGTGGGGTGATGCGGAGGAAGGCCTCACACACGACGATAAACGACGGGATGCGAAGGATGGAATCTGGAGCTAGATCGTGGAAATCGAGCCCGTAATAGAACATAAGCCCTCTCACAAAGGGACCAAGATTAAAGCCTAGTCATTGGAGGAAGTGGGAAACAAATACGGCACTCTCGTTGGGTTCGGGAGTGGGGATGACCTGCCCTTGAGCAGGCAGCCTGTGAGGGATTTCGGTGGTCAGATACCTGGCTTCCCTTAGCTTCTTGATGTCCTCCTCTGTGACAGAGGAGGCCATCCACTGACCTTGAAGGTTGGATCCGGACATGGTTGAAGGTCTGAAGCGCTTAGCCTGAGCCTTGGGTGTTGGAACTCGAGGTGGGGGAAGACAAGGATCGAGCGTGGGAAGAAAAGGGCAGGCCTTGGCCCCCTTTATAAAGAGGGTGAATGTCAAGCGTCCTCCGCGTGGCCGTTTGGAACTCGCCTAAAATCGAGGTGTCATACTAAGAAGCACGATTGGGTTACCCACACCCGTATTGATGAGAATCCCGTGATAAGGGGAGCATGATCTCTGCTTCGACAGGACATGCCAATAAAACTGCCTCGTAACACGTGCAGTGGCAGGATGGGAAAAACAGTTCGTAATGACCGGACCACAGCAGGATGTCACGTTATGAAAAATTGTCGGCAGATTAGATTTGTGGAATATTGTACTCTCTACGGTGGTATGTGGAATTTGTTTTGCAGAGCCGGACATGATCCTTGTGTTTAAAATCTTCTATGGAGTATTCGGGGAGGGAACCCGCCGTGCAATGCCGAAGACAATCTGCGCGCCGGACTCATCGTCATTGAAGCCTAGTTCAGGGGCTACTGAGGGAGTCCTGGATGAGGGGGTCCTCGGACAGCCGGACTATATACTTTGGCCGGACTGTTGGACTATGAAGATATAAGATTGAAGACTTCGTGCCGTGTCCAGGTGGGACTCTCCTTTGCGTGGAAGGCAAGCTTGGCAATTCGGATATGTAGATCTCCTCCCTTGTAATCGACTCTGGGTAACCCTGGCCCCCTCCGGTGTCTATATAAACCGGAGGGTTTAGTCCGTAGGACAACAATCACAATCATAATCATAGGCTAGCTTCTAGGGTTTAGCCTCTACGATCTCGTGGTAGATCAACTCTTGTAATACTCATATCATCAAGATCAATCAAGTAGGAAGTAGGGTATTACCTCCATCGAGAGGGCCCGAACCTGGGTAAACATTGTGTCCCCCGCCTCCTGTTACCATTAGCCTTAGACGCACAGTTCGGGACCCCCTACCCGAGATCCGCCGGTTTTGACACCGACACCTGGTCCTCTATCCAAATATTGACCGGGAAGGGAGCCAACAACGGCCAATTTGAAAGGGGACAACTAGTACAGCTTATCCTGACAAAAGCGGTCTTCGCCTGCGAAAGGCTCTGGTGGTGACGCCATCTTGGGCTCCATGGTGACCTTCGTCCTGCTGTCCTGCTGGTCTTGGTCTCGTTGCACCGATATGGAAACCTTTGCTTGATGCCTCGGTACTCCACGCCTGCGCTTGCCTCCTTAGCAGCAAAGAGGAAACAAGGACGCTACGCGCGCTGACGCCCGCCTGATCTTGATCGTCATGGCTCACGTCATGAGAGCCTCGCGAGGTTTTCCCTGCCTTGATTTCTCCGCTCCTCGCCAGGCAGCCTAGTGAGGCCGCTCCCGAGGAGGTCTTGTGTCGTCCGCCTCGCGAGGCTTGGCCCCTCGCGAGGGTCTTGAATGCCTTGTTGATGAAGATGGGCCGTACAGGCCTGCTAGCACAGCCACACCGTGGGCCACAGGCAGGCAAGTCTGGGGACCCTCGTTCCCAGAACGCAGACAGTAGCCCCCAGGCCCAAGGTGCGCTCGGGCTTGGCTTCGGGGCGAAGCCAAAGGTCAAGCGCGGAGCGCCGCGGGCCCCAAAAGCCTACGGCCTTGGTCAATGCGTGGTGGTTGATTGGACGTGGGCGTCTCCGCTTCCCCATGCTGCCTCGGCAACTCCTCGACTTGACAAGTCCCTGTGGCATGCAAGGAAAACCATCATTATGTGTGATCGTGGGAGGCGCCGGTTGGCCTTCTTCCATTATAAATGGGAGGGGGCGGAGCCCCCGTCACCCATCTCTTCCTTGTTCGCCTGCTTCTTCCCTCCTCTGCTCCATTGCCAATAGAAGCTCTGATGGCGCCTATCCGAAGGTTCTCCACTGACGAGAAAGGAAAGGCCCCCGCGAAGATCCAGGGCCGCTCCCGCCGAAGAAGAGGCCGGTTCACCGCCGTGATGAAGCGGCGATGCAGGTGGTGACGAGGCCCTGGTTTCGAGCGGCCTCCTCCAGGGTATCCGCTACCCTTGTACGCCCGAGCCGAGGGCTCAGGAGGAAGGAGAGATGAGCGGTGCCGCCCGCGCCACGTCCACGGTCGCCGTGCGATGGCGGCATGGCCGTTGCTCCCGGAATCCACGCAGCGGATTCTTCGCCCGAACTAGTGCTATGGGCGCCGATGCCCCCAAGCTCTTGGATCCGCTTCCCGCGGTTCTTCCCCGATGTGATGCCGCCGCAGGGGCCCCTCGAGCTCTGGTTGCAGCATGCTGACTGCGATGCTGCAGCGACCGGAGCAGAGGTTGAAGCGGTCCCCACTGGCAAGATCTTCATGACCCGTGGCTGGGGTGAGGTCGCACGGGTCTGCCATGCGAAGGGCGCCCTCACGATCCGCTTCGAGTATGATGGCGCCTCCACGCTTTTCTTCAAGGTCTTTGACGCGGAGGGCCACCGCTTGGAGTGTTGCCCTGGAGGGGAGCACCCGGGTGACTCGCGCTCCGCTCGTGGCTGCTCCAGCAGCAGCGACCCATGGGAGTCCAGCAGCTCTCCTGAGCTCTACAAGACTCCGGAGACGAGCGACGACAGCTACGTGCCCCCGAGCTCTTGCCGGGCTCGGAGTAGGGTTGCGGCATCCAGCCACCGCCGCCGCTGATCTGGATGGGGTTGGCGTCGGCCTCCCGCGGCCCACTGTTGATGATGGCGTCCGCCGCGGGAGGGTGTAGATAGGATTCCCCTAGGTTCTCATCTCCTGTTTCCTGCGAGGAACCAAGAAGCACCCCGTGGGGGCGTGTAAGGGTTTGTGATGTCTTTTGTGTATATCCTCCTTATTATGAAAATCTGGGGACGCATGTCCTCTTAAGGCTCGGTCTCCCCTTTCCAACCTCGCGATAGCTTGTTGCTCTACGCTGACAGGTCCCGGTCCCCAGGAAGGCTGCAGCCGTCGCTGGTATGCCAGGTCGCGTGCCGTGGTCAAGGCCAGGAGGTGAGCGGCCCGAGGTCAAGTAAGAGCCCCTGAGGCGCAATGCTCAGGAGGTCCCCTTTAGCGCTCAAGCAGCTATGGTAGGGCAAGAAAGGAAGATGACGTGGCCGCAACAGGGCTGCAGTGATCGTGACCCTTAGGTTCCAACGATTGGCCAATCTGAGCGCGAGACTTATCTTGGCGGTTTGGGGATCGGTTCCTTGTGATGCGCCAGGCTGATGCGCAAGATTCCGCAACGTAGCTAGGTCGGGCCCATACGAGTCTCCCTCCTCCCATGTTCTCCTTAGTGCTCTACGTCCTCAGGTCCCGGCCCTCGAGCGAGCTCAGCCGCCGCTGGTATGCCAGGTCGCGATGCCGTGGTCAAGGCCAGGGGGTGAGGGCTGGAGAGCCAGTAAGAGCTCCTGAGTCGCGATGCTCAGGAGCCCCCCTTTTAATGCGCAAGTGAATTGCATGAGAGAGGGGAAGCTCGCGGTGCCACCTGTTATCCTCCTCATGAGATCCCTGCGAACCAGCATAAGGAGAAACATGGTTTGCCGTTATGGTTGCCAGCCTGCCGCTGGTTGCCCCGCGAGGGGGGTGAAGGCACTGAGGGTCCGGTGAGGTGACGTGCGCGGGGAGTGCCGCGAGCCAGAGCTCGACCGCTCAGGTTTTTTGACGTGGCAGGGACGGACCCATGCTCCAGCGTCGTGTCGGCGTGGGGAGGCCCCGTGGGAGGCGACGATCGAGCAGGCAGTAATCATAGGCAGGTTAAACATGGAGGCATTAGGCTTAAGTAAATGCAGCAAGATACATGCCACTGGGTCAGGCCCGAGCGGCTTGGGGATGATGCAGCCCGAGGGGCGCCCCCAGCAAGGTAAGCTAAAGACATACGCAAAAGTGATACATGCCACAGGGACGGACCCACACGGCCTGGGAATGATGCAGCCCGAGGTGCGCTCCCAGCTGAATGAACTAGGAAAATGTCACCTGGTTCTGTTGATGAAGAGTTGTCGGGGCAGCTGAAGGTACGCGGTGAAGGGATTGCTCCTCACGAGCCACCGAGGCCCCGAGCCTCGGGAGGCTCTGGGGGCTCAGGTGGTTCCCTGAGGACCGTCACCATCTCTGCCAGGACGGCGTGGTGCCTGGCCTCCTGAGCCGCAAGGACACGCCGCAGGTTGCGCTGATAGGCTGACGACACGCTCGGCAGTCCGAAAGGCATGCGAACGTAACTGTGTGGCGGACCCTCGCAACGGCCCATGCGCGAAGGCCAGAAAAGCTCTAGAGAAGCGGCCCTATTGAGCCCTGGGATGTCAATGCAGACACGCAGCCCGGCATCCTCGCCTGGATGGGGAGCTGCGCCTCGTGAGCGGTGGTCGCCGCGCATGGCCATTGTGTCCTGCAGTTCCTGAGTGGCCTTGGTGATGAACTCCTGAGCGGTGGGCGCTCCTTGCCCTGTGTCCTCCTGAGGGAAACGTGCCTTGAAGCACGCCTCCAAGTGGTGCCCGAGTGCCTCGCTCTTGATGTTGGCAAGGTCTGAGGCCCCCCAGAAGAGAGCCCCCGAGCCCTGCCCGAGGAGGGCGCTGGGCGCGCCTTCCTATGCGATGGAGGGAGGCGCCCCTGGAGCGGGCGCTGATCCTGACGAGGTTCCAGCCGCGACGCCACCCTCCTGAGGTCCGGCACAGCGCAGCTACTTCTTCTTCTTGGGGATGGCCTCCGGAGGGCCATCGCCCTGGCTGTCGGGGTCGTCGATTGCTGCAGCTTGAAAGGCACACTCGAGGGACCACACGGCGTCTCTTTCTTTGCATGGAACCGTGATGATTCCGCCGCTTCCCGGCATCTTGAGGACGTTGTAGCCGTGGTGTGTTACCGCCATGAACTTGGCTAGGGTTGGATACCCTAGGATGGCGTTGTATGGCAGGCGGATGTGCGCGACGTCGAAGTCGATGAGCTCGGTGTAGTAGTTCTTGCGTTCCCCGAAGGTGACAGGGAGGCGGACCTGCCCTATCAGTGTGGTGGAACCGTCGGTCACTCCTGAGAAAGGCTTGGTAGGCTGAAGCTGGTCATATGGCACTTGGAGGTTGTCGAACGTGTCGACGGACATGACGCTGAGTCCTGCGCCGTCGTCGATGAGGGTCTTGGTAACTTGCACATTGCTGATGACTGGTGAGCAAAGCATCGGGAAGGCGCCAGCGGTAGCTGCGCACTTGAGCTGATCTGTCGAGTTGAAGGTGATGGCGCATTGGGACCACCTGAGCGGGCGCGTGGCCTCCAGCTTGGGGAGGACTGCATTCACTTCACGAGCAAACTATTTGAAGATGCGCTGCGAGGCGGGGGCCTGGGCTCCGCCCAAGATGCAGGCGATAGCACGCGGCTCCTGGAAGCCCCCAGCCCCCTCGTCCTGATGGTGGTCGTCATTCCTTCTTGGTGGTGGCGGCAGCGGGGGAAGACCGGCGTTGCCCTGAGGACGATCCTCACGAGGCTGGTCCCTCCAGGCACCCTCGTGAAGATGATCCTACCAGCGGTCCTCATGAGGCCGATCGCGCCACTCCTGGCGTGGGCCACGGTCAGCCCAGCGCCCGCCTCCACGTCCTCCTCCCCGGCCGTAGCCCCGGTCGCTGCGCTCGGGGCGTCGACCGAAGCGTCCTTCGCGAATGGCTCTGAGCTCTTGACAGTCGCCGGTGTTGTGGGTATTCAGGTTGTGGAAGGCGCAGAATGGTCGGCTACTCTTGGATGACTCGGGCTGGTCTCTGCCTCACTTGGTGTCCGGCTCCGCCATGAGCACGGCTGCTCCCTTGTGCTTCACGTCCTTGGCCTTGGCTTTCTTCTCCTCTGGGTCCGCAGCCGGTAGCTCGAGGAGGGAGAGGCGCCCTTCCTCAGCTCTTGCACACTTGGTCGCCAGGTTGAACAGCTCCTGAGATGTGCACAGCTCCTCGTGGATAGCGAGCTCTTCCTTCATCTTGACGTCGCGGACGCCATCAGAGAATGCGGAGATGATGGCTTCGTCCGTCACCTTGGGGATCTTGAGACGAATGTTGTTGAGGCGCTGGATGAACTTCTGGAGGCTCTCCCCTGGTTGTTGCTTGACGCAGCGCAAGTCACCCACTGCCGGCGGGCGGTCGCGAGTGCCTTGGAAGTTGGCGACGAAACGGTCGCGCATCTCGTCCCAGGAGGAGATCGAGCCTGGAGGTAGGTTCAGGAGCCACGAACGGGCGTTGTCTTTGAGTGCCATAGGGAACCAGTTCGCCATGACTTTCTCATAGCCGTTCGCCGCCTCGATGCTCAGCTCATAGAGCTGCAAGAACTCCGCGGGGTCGGGGGTGCCGTCGTAGCAAGGAGGCAGATCCGGCTTGAACTTGCCCGGCCAGCCGACGCTACGCAGCTCGGGGGTGAAGGCGCGGCAGCCGGCCGTGGTCGCCGGGGCCCGTCTTGGAGGAGGAGCTTGGTCTTGACGCCCACGTGCCGCCACAGCAAGCGGTGCGGGGTCCTGCCACGGCGGTGCGAGGAGCGGCGGAGCGTTCTCTTGCAGTGGAGGGACTTCTTGATAGCTTCTTTCTTCGCGCGCGGGCGCGAGATGTGGAGGGTCGCGTTGTGGGGCCGCGCGCCTCGGCGCTAGGGCGTGGTCTTGGGGCAGAGGTGGTGGAGGTGCCCCGTGAGCTACGTCGCCCGTAGCTGGCGGAGAGAGGGACGGCGCGGGGGAGCCCCCTGCGGCGCAGACGAGCTCGGCGATGCGGTCGAGCCAGTCCTCGTATAGGTCATCGACCGGGCGGTAGCTGATATGTATCCAACGTATCTATAATTTATGAAGTATTCATGCTATTATATTATCCATCTTGGATGTTTAATGGGCTTTACTATGCACTTTTATATTATTTTTGGGACTAACTTATTAACCCAGAGCCCAGTGCCAGTTTCTGTTTTTTCCCTTGTTTCAGTATTTCTCAGAAAAGGAATATCAAACAGAGTCTAAACGGAATGAAACCTTCGGGAGAGTTATTTTTGGAACGGAAGCAATCCAGGGGACTTGGAGTGCATGTAACGGAAGCAACGAGGAAGGCACGAGGCAGGGGGCGCGACCTCCACCCTCGTGGCTCCCCTGACTGACTTCTTTCGCCTATATATATCAATATACCCTAAAACCATCGGGGAACAGAATAGATAGGGAGTTCCGCCGCCGCAAGCTTCTGTAGCCACCATAAACCAATCGGGACCCTATTCCGGCACCCTACCGGAGGGGGGAACCCTCATCGGTGGCCATCTTCATCATCCCGGCGCTCTCCATGACGAGGAGGGAGTAGTTCACCCTCGGGGCTGAGGGTATGTACCAGTAGCTATGTGTTTGATCTCTCTCTCTCTCTCTCTCTCTCTCTCTCTCGTGTTCTTGAGGTGATACGATCTTGATGTATCGCGAGCTTTGCTATTATAGTTGGATCTTATGATGTTTCTCCCCCTCTACTCTTTTGTAATGGATTGAGTTTTCCCTTTGAAGTTATCTTATCGGATTGAGTCTTTAAGGATTTGAGAACACTTGATGTATGTCTTGCGTGGGATACCCGTGGTGACAATGGGGTATTCTATTGATCCACTTGATGTATGTTTTGGTGATCAACTTGCGGGTTCCGCCCATGAACCTATGCATAGGGGTTGGCACACGTTTTCGTCTTGACTCTCCGGTAGAAACTTTGGGGCACTCTTTGAAGTTCTTTGTGTTGGTTTGAATAGATGAATCTGAGATTGTGTGATGCATGCCGTATAATCATACCCACGGATACTTGAGGTGACATTGGAGTATCTAGGTGACATTAGGGGTTTTGGTTGATTTGTGTCTTAAGGTGTTATTCTAGTACGAACTCTATGATAGATCGAACGGAAAGAATAGCTTCGTGTTATTTTACTACGGGCTCTTGAATAGATCGATCCAAAAGAATAACTTTGAGGTGGTTTTGTACCCTACCATAATCTCTTCGTTTGTTCTCCACTATTAGTGACTTTGGAGTGACTCTTTGTTGCATGTTGAGGGATAGTTATATGATCCAGGTATGTTATTATTGTTGAGAGAACTTGCACTAGTGAAATATGAACCCTAGGCCTTGTTTCCTAGCATTGCAATACTGTTCGTGCTCACTTTTATTACTTTCTACCTTGCTGTTTTTATATTTCAGATTACAAATACTCATATCTACCATCCATATTGCACTTGTATCACCATCTCTTCGCCGAACTAGTGCACCTATACAATTTACCATTGTATTGGGTGTGTTGGGGACACAAGAGACTCTTTGTTATTTGGTTCCAGGGTTGTTTGAGAGAGCCCATCTTCATCCTACACCTCCCACGGATTGATAAACCTTAGGTCATCCACTTGAGGGAAATTTGCTACTGTCCTACAAACATCTGCACTTGGAGACCCAACAACGTCTACAAGAAGAAGGTT
Organism: Triticum aestivum; assembly: GCF_018294505.1. NCBI lineage: Eukaryota > Viridiplantae > Streptophyta > Magnoliopsida > Poales > Poaceae > Triticum > Triticum aestivum. Next base: position 493,179,793 of record NC_057808.1, on the reverse strand, counting down.
GTGTAGTGGACATCAGTAGCGCAGGAGCTCGTGCGCCATGTGGAGCTCGGCCCGTGCCTCCATGGGAGGGCGACGAGCGTGGGACGAGGAACCGGCTAGGGTCAGCGATGGAGTGGCGGTGCGGCCCTCCCGCCGCACCGAGGGGTGCAGCGAGGATGCTTGCTGCTCGTTCCCCGCCGGGCCAGTTGCGGCGTTGGCGGCAGGAGACGGGGAACAACGAGGTGGCGCACCGACGGGAGCCGTCTGAGCGACGCGGGTGGCTAGGGCAGCCCGGCGCTCAGCACGAGCACGGCGAGCGTCCGCCATGGAGGCGGCGGAGTGAATGGATGCGAGACGACGGAAAGGAAGCTTCGGCGCAACCCTACCTGGCGCGCCAAATGTCGGATCACGGGTTTCGGCAAAACCCTCAAGGTTCGAACACTGGGGTGCGCGCGGAGATTTCCTCCCTACCGATCTACGCCCTAGCTCGCTAAGATCTCGTGGACGAACTCGATGAACTCACAACACAAAGACACAAGATTTATACTGGTTCGGGCCACCGTTGTGGTGTAATACCCTACTCCAGTGTGGTGGTGGTGGATTGCCTCTTGGGCTGATGATGAACAGTACAAGGGGAAGAACAGCCTCCTGAGGTTGAGGTGTTCTGGTGCTTGGTGAACTTGTGTGCGTGAGGTGCCTCGCCATGGGTTATCAGATGCCCCCTACTGTGGTGGCTAGTTCTACTTATATATGCCCTAGTCCTCTCCCCAAATATTGAGCGGGAAGGGAGCCAACAACGGCCAATTTGAAAGGGGACAGCTAGGATAGCTTATCCTGACAAAAGTGGTATTCGCCTGCGAAAGGCTCTGCTAGTGACGCCGTCTTGGGCTCCATGGTGACTTCCGTCCTGCCGTCCTGCTGGTCTTGGTCTAGTTGCACCGATATGGAAACCTTTGCTTGATGCCTCGGTACTCCACGCCTGCGCTTGCCTCCTTAGCACCAAAGAGGAAACAAGGACGCTACGCGCGCTGGCACCCGCCTAATCTTGATCCTCATGGCTCACGTCACGAGAGCCTCGCGAGGTTTGCCCTGCCTTGATTTCTCAGCTCCTTGCGAGGCAGCCTAGTGAGGCCGCTCCCGAGGAGGTCTTGTGTCGTCCGCCTCGCGAGGGTATTGAATGCCTTGTTGATGAAGATGGGCCGTACAGGCCTGCTAGCACAACCACGCCGTGCGCCGCAGGCAGGCAAGTCTGGGGACCCCCGTTCCCAGGACGCCGAAAATGGGCCCAAGGATAATTCTTCACGGTGCCATACCAATTGACTCAAACATAGGTGGCTCCGGCCACCGCCCTCTGTTGTGTTTTATGTTTGGTCCTTGTTGTCTTTGGCCTTTCCTTTGAGCCGTGCTTGTGTTTGAGTTGCCTCGTGTGTGTGCTCTTTTGTGTGTCCGGTTGCTTGAAGGTTGCATTGCAAAGGCCGTGTTCTTCTCTTATTGTTGAAACTTGCACTTTCTTGGGTTTACGGTACTACCATGGCAAGCCACGGTACTACCGCTGGAGATGGGTTGCCCTGTGCGTGCACAGCTGCATCCCAGGCATGGTACTACCGCTTCCATCGTGGCAGTAATTTTTTACTGCCGCTGGAAGAGCGGTACTACCGCCCTGCGAGCGGTACTGCCGCCCGGGCGGTACTACCGCACCGTCGCGAGCAGATGGGGGTTAAGAGCGGGGCAGGGGGAGTTCCAACTCCCCCATACCCATTCGTCTCTTTTCCCCACTTCGTCTCTCTCTCCTGCCCAAGAACGGCGCCGGAGGACCTCGTCGGATCTCCATCTCTGGCCGCTCTACTCGCATTCCGACCGGTGGGATCGATCCCCACCTCACCCTCTTGCCATGGACCCCAGTATCTCCCCTAGTCCCTCTCTTTTTGCCCCGTTCTTGTGCTTCTAAGTCTTGGGGAGATGCATGTGTAGTTCATGTGATTTTCGGCTAAAATGTTTGCAAGAGGAGATTGTAGGAGAGTGCTAGTGCAGTAGATATGCTACTTTGTGTGATACAACAGTGTAGTCTTGATCAACGGTAGTACTGATCTAATTTTGTGGATGTTTTTAGATCCGGAGATGTTGTTCTTGAGGGTTTGAGTCCATGCGATACTACCGCTCCACCTGGAGCGGTACTACCGCTCGCTCGCCCGAGAACCGTCCTCGTGCGGTACTACCGCTCCGCTGGAGCGGTACTACCACCTGGGGCGCGGAAATAAAATTTTACTTCCGCTCCAGGCGCGGTACTACCATGCCACCCTGGCATAGTACTACCGCGGCTAGAGCGGTTGTAAACTTTTACTTCCGCACCCTAGCCCGGTACTATCGTGGAGTTAACAATTACATTGTTTTGTCCTCCCAATGACATTTCTACATGTTTCATTTGGTTTTTGGCCCCCGTCTTTGCAATAATCCTTCTCGGCTTTCTCGTGTTTGTGTTGTGTGTCATAGGTGGTGGCTCTGGTTCCAATGTCCGGCGCTCGAATCCCAGCCGTGACACGAGCTCAAAGCGCCTTCACAACCAAGAGGCTCCAGAGGGCTCCAGTGCCCCACAACGCAAAACCAAGTCCACAGCTACCAAGACCAAGGAGCCAACTCTTGGCATGGATGATATGCCTCTAGGGGAGTTTCTGATTCGAAGGAAGATCAACCCCTACGTCAACCCTAGGGAGGTCACAAGGGCCAATGACTTGTTTTGGACCAAGCAGCAGAATCTTATCTTCCTGGATGTGATCAAGGCCAAGCAGAACATCTACATGGACGTGCACTCGATTGACATGGTTCATTTGAGGAAGGACAGCAACCGTGCATATTTTGGTGAGACTCTGGATCTGGTGGAGCAATTTGGCATTGAGGAGTTGCTCATGTTCCACATGGACTTTGACCCAGAGATTGTGGCTCAGTTCTTTGCGTCGGTCCACTTCTATACGGATGAGGAGCGGACCATGATGGTGATGACTAATGGGAAGAGGATGTCTGCTAAGTGGAAGGAGTTCATGGAGATACTACACATTCGTGATGAGGGATTAATGTGCCCATTGGTGCCTGCACACATGGCAACCCCGAGTCAGCCAACAAGAACAAGCTTCAACCCTACCTTGTCGAGAAGAAGCTAGCCAATGACAAGAAGACATGGGTGATGAATCCATTCCTTGACATCATGCACTGCATCTTCCGTAACACACTGTTTCCTCACATAGGCGACAAGGATAAGGTGTATGCTTATCTTGTGGACATGATGCTCATCTGTGAGCAGGCACGTCTCCAATAGACGACACCACTTGATGTCTCACATATCATGTGGTGTGAGCTGCAGTTTGCGGTGTTCAACCGTAAGGTACCCATCTATGGACCTTACCTGTTTCTATTGATCTCGAAGACTTGGGAGCGGCTCTTTCCAAATGAAGAGCTTGTTGCTACCAACTAGATTTGCGATGAGCCTATCAAGCTACATATCAAGAGAAAGTGGGCTAACACCACTACCCGGGCTGAGGCAAAGGCTGCTAGGATGGATGTGGATGAGGATGAGTTACAGGAGGAGAAAGCGGCCGAGGACAGTTTTGAGGGATACACTCCTCCCTCTACTGAGCCCACTTGGGCTAAGAAGCTCAAGGCCAAGATGAAGGCTCTGTTCTACATGTAGGCCAACGGGCAGTACAAGACCCATGTTGCTTAGAAGGAGAGTTGCCAGCGCGACAAGCGGATCTTGAGTATGTTCGGCGAGCACATGTCGAGCGGGTTAGAGAGGAACATCACTCCTGAGGCTGACTGGATGGCAAAGCAGGGCTATCAGTGGACTGAGTCATAGGAGGAGACCATTCCCACTGACGAGACTGATGAGGAGCTTGATGGGTGATCACTGCAGTGTGAGCTACCACCTGTGTCGTAGGTGCCCTCTCTTCCTTTTTGGTGTCTCGATGCCAAAGGGGGAGAGAGTGTAGGATTTGCGAGTCTTGTGTGAGTCTTGTGTCGTGTCTTTGTTTCGCTTTGCTTTTGTTTTGTTGAACCTCATTTGCTTTGGCTTGTTGGTTTGTGGTTGTGTTCGTGTGAGTCCAGGAGACTATCATATGGTGTAAGACACATGTCCTCAGCATATCCTATTGTCTAGTATGTTTAGTATATTATGAGCTATCTTGTGCCCTTTACTTCATGCGCATTTCTTTACCTTGCCTCCATACTTAATGTCATTCATATTGTTGCAAGGATTGCCTTGTTTATAAAATATAGGGGGAGTGTTGATCCTAGTATGTGTGTCGTGCAGTCCAAAGCACTTCTCTAAGAGTGCACATATCTAGGGTGAGCCCGTCTATACTTTATAAATGTTGGGTTTGCTTATGTTCATTCTATATCCCTTTGTGCAAATCACGTATTGTCATCAATCCACCAAAAGGGGGAGATTGTAAGGGCATATTTCTCCCTAAATGGTTTTGGTGATTGATGACAATGCATTTGCGGACTAGTCGTGTGCATTAAGCATTTCAGATATCTCATGTCTAGGCACAAGACAATTCGGTGCCCCTCGTAGCCTATCGAAGATGGCGTTTCTCTATGTTTCTTTTCGGTGGATTTGAGTCGTAGGAAAGCCGTACTATTAAGAGGGGGTCCGCTTCGGAAAGGTTAGGGTGGAATCAACACATACACATATGTTCCTTTGCACCACCTTTCCCTGCTTCATTGCAGCACCGGTTGTTTCCCTTGTTGTTGCGAAGATGCAGGCTTCCTAGTGCTATTGGTCTGTGGCGTGCGGTAGTACTGCTCAAGGGAGCAGTAGTACCGCAGCTGCCCACGGTAGTACCGCCCATGGCAGCGGTAGTACCACCAGTGCGGTAGTACCGCTCCTAGCATGTGGTAGTACCGTAGCCTCTGGCCTAGAACGGTGGCATGAGCGGAAGTAGGGGCGGAAGTAATTTTTTACTTCTGCACCCAAGGCGGTAGTACCACACCCTGTGAGCTGTAGTACCGTGCCGGATTTTTGCACACACCGAAACACAGCGAAAGTAGCCACGGATGTAATTTTATTAGTCCGTGCCTTCCCAGCCCTGAATGAGCCCTGCCTTATGGTAGTACTCCAAGGGCGCATGGTAGTACCGCTCCGGCGGTACTACCGCTCGTTGCCTTGTGCAACAAGCCCTCATCTGACCCCTGCCGCGCGAGTGGTAGTACCGCACTTCCCAGCGGTAATAACGCATGCCCGTGCGGTAGTACTGCAGGTATGTGCGGTAGTACCGCATGTCGCGGGCTGAGTAAGTGGGTAACGGTTGGATCTTTCCTCCCACTATAAAAGGGGGGTCTTCTTCCCCAAGTTGACCACCTCTTCCCTTCCCAAGCTCCATTGTTGCTCAAAGCTCCATTTTCGCCCGATCTCTCTCCCTAGCCAATCAAACTTGTTGATTTTCTAGGGATTGGCTGAGAAGGCCCCGTTCTACACTTCCACCTACACTACAAAAAAAATACACTTCCGTGATGATATGTGTTTGTCACAGTAGGTCATGTTTTTTGTCATGCATGTACATCCATGAAAAATTTATGACAGAATCAAGATAGTCATACCTGTGCTGTCGTAGAAGTGTTCCATGACATTACCAAAATTATCATCACGGAAGTGTCCACTTCCATGACGATAAATCGCGCGTCACAGAAGTGCTTTCGTCAAGGGTGACCGACACATGGCATCCACCGTAACGGAACGCCGTTAAGCTATCGGTCGGGTTTTGGATCCGATAACCCGTTAAAAGCCCCGACCAATGGGGATTTTCCACGTGTAAAATCATCATTGGCTGGAGGAAACACGTGTCGGCTCATCGCTGGGACAGATGTCATCCACTCATTGGACAGAAGGCGCCTATGATACGTCGACACGTGGCACGGCCCAACAGAGGCCCATTCCTGTGAAAAGGCCGGCCCGTTTGACTTGGTCAAAAGGTGGCGGGCCGGCCCATGGAAAGCCTGTTAACGGCCTGTTCGCATATAGCCCATTTACAGCCCGCTAACCCAAGGCCCGTTACGCCCTATTCGAATTAGGCCCAGTAGCGTCATCTGGGCCATCCAATATGATTCCAGCCCGTTTTCACTTCTGGCCCATGTATGGCCCATGACGTCTTTCGGCCCATATGAGGCCCTATGTAACTCTTGGCCTATTAACGGCCCGTGGTGAAACTGGCCCGTAATGAACAGTGTATCACTTTACACCCATTAACGGCCCGTGGTGAAACTGGCCCGTAAAGAACAGTGTATCACTTTATACCCATTAACGGCCCGTTATTCCGTTGGGCCGTTTCCAGCCCATGTTATCTTTCGGCCTTCTCAGAGCCCATTTATTCTTGGGCTATTTTCCAGCATTCGTTTACTTACGGCCCGTTACTGTCATTTTCTGCTTGTGGGCCAAATTCAGCCCGTGGTTACAGTCGGCCCGTTTGTGGTCCGTTAATACGTTGGGCCGTTTTCATAGCGTCATCAAATACGGCCTATTAACGATGGCCCGTTATGGTCGGCCCATGAACGGACGATTCCAACTCTAGCCCGTTTACGGCCAGAATGCGGTCTGTTTGGCCCATGTTTGGCCAATCGATCATACGGCCCGTATAAGGCCCATTGATGATACGGCCCGTAGAAGGCCCATTGTTTCTACGGCCCGTAGAAGGCCCACTGTTTCTACGGCCCGTAGAAGGCCCACTGTTTCTACGGCCCGTAGAAGGCCCACTGTTTCTACGGCCCGTAGGAGGCCCAGTGTCACTACAGTAAATATTAGCCCATGGTTATTGTGGCCTAGTTTTAAAAAATAGGTTATTGCAGCCACTAGCAAACCGCAGAAAAAGAACTGCACTGACTACAAGCAAACAAATAAACAAGACAACAAGGAAATAAATAAGCAAGCAACTTACACTAGGCTATCACGGCTATTACACATATTACATCCACTGGGCATCAAAGTTCGCCACCAGTGCAAATATAGGGAACACAGCAGCATATAAACGCCGCAGCAAAACAAGTCCAGAACTGAAACCACTTCAGAAGAGCTCAAGAAACAATATCCTGGGTACCCATAATGCTGGCAAGATGCTTAGCAAGCTTATTAACTTTCTCTTGTTTGGCGCTTAAGTCCTCCAGCGCTTGCTGTTGCACCAGAAAGTATGCATCTGAATTCTGCAGGGACTTCCTCAGTCCTTCGGCTTCCTGTCGCATAACATCTGATCGATGTCTTTCAACTTGAAGTTGAGACTCAAGAAGCCGAACTGATTCAGGCAACGAGTTCGAAGAGCTGGTGCCAGCAGTGGTAGCCAGTAACTCGAACACTACATCAAGACAGGACTTTGGGGTTGTCTCAGTGTCTTCAATATAGTTTTTATCAGCTTTCTTGGAGACCAACAGGGATGTCTCACTATCTTGAACCTTATCTGCATTACTTCCTTTACCATTGCATAACAGGGTACTCTTCTCCAATATTTTATCCGCGTTCTAAAAGAGAAACAAACAAACACATCTCAGGTTTACAATGTAGTATATGAAACTCATTTTGGTAAACCAGTTCAGTAGTAAGGTGGACAGGATAACAGCATGAAACAAACATATATCTATGTAGTATGGTCACTGTATGGTCTATATCATTCTAGTTTATGTTGCCAAATCAAGATAGATACAGTTCGAATCATATCTATTTAAGACAAAGCAGCATAGACAGAATATAAGTGTGGGAAACTACACAGCAATAACAACACTTGTAATGTGCATGGCATGAGAACATAACTGTTTATTCAATTGAAACTGAAATCAACATAGAGCAAGTTACAACAGCAAACAGCCAAACACGTTGAAGAAACAGGTTTAAAACATACCTGTTGCGCCATTGGAGTTTCAATTGCATCCTTCAAATTTGAAATTAGTTGGTATCAGTAAATACAGTGATGCAAGAGCAAAGTAGTATGAACCATAGCTACGGAACCTGACCTGAGAACAATTCTTCTTCTGCTTTAAGCGTTGACTTCGGGTTCGGAGTGGTGGTCCTCGTGATTTGGGCACTGCAGTTGCCTTACTAACTGCTCGTGTTTGGGTGCTCTGTGGTGGAGACGGTGCTGTGTCAACGGGAACTGGGTGTCTATCTGCTGGGGTTGGGGTTAGAAGGGGTGTAGCTGGTTCTCTGTCCAACTGGGTAGGGGTACAATCTGCATGAGTGTGGGTTATGTGTGGTGGGGCTGGTTCTTGGGCAAGTACAACCGTGGTTCTATCTGCATCGACAGGTAGCACGATCTTTTCTGAAGACCGTGTTTTTACTCCCACAGATACTGCCATCACTCCCTCCAATTGAAATGGCTGATAAACAAGAAAAGTAATTGAATGTACAGACATTGTAAGATAGACAGGTGCAATGGATAGTAGGGAAGAAAACAGGGCATGAAATAATTCACATTTATGTTGTCTAAGCAAACAGAATAGCAGGACATAATTTCACATATATGATGGCTAATTAAACAGGATAGCATGACACAATTTCACATGTATGATGGCTAACTAAACAGGATAGAATGACATACTTCAAAATATGATGACTATGTAAACAGGATGACATGATATAACTATACGATGTGTCTATTAAAGTGGTTGGCATGCCATAAATCACAAACATGCCGTCGATGGAAACATGATGGCATGATATAATTCACGGATAGAATGACATAATTTAAAATATGATGACTATGTAAACAGGATGAGATGATATAACTATATTATGTCTTTAGAAAATGGGTTGGCATGCCATAATTCAGATACATGCTGTCTATGTAAACATCATGGCATGACATAATTCAAATATATGATTTATATACTAAGGAAGTGAGCAGAGGGCAATCGCATATATGATGTGTCAACTAAGGAGATGGCATTCAATATTGTGTATATGATGTAAAAACTAAGCATTGCAATACAACATATGCATTATATGAGTAATATAACCCTGCCAAGTTTGAGCATACACCTCAGGGGGATAATAGGACTGGTCATCTGCCTCTGAATCCTCCTCTGAAGAGCTATCTGTAACCAGCAAGATATCTGCTTCAGCAGGTAGCATTGTCTGCTCTGAAGACCTTGTTTTCACTCCAGATTTCTCCATCACCAATTCAAATGGCTGATGCACAGGAAGAGCAGTTGAATATACAAACATTGTCGACAAAAGCAATGAGAAATACAAAAAAAGGACGGCATGATATAATTCACATATATGACGCTTGCCTAAACAGCATGGCATTGCATAATTCACATACATAATGCCTTGCAACAAGATAACATTGCATAATTCACATATATAATGTCTTGCAACAAGATGGCATTGCATAATTCACATATATGGTAATTAGACACTAAACAGGTGGCATTCACACAAAGCATGTCTAAACTAAGCAAATGACATAGCAATGCAAGATACCATACGCACGATATGAGCAACATAACCCTGCCAAGTTAGGGCATGCACCTCGGGGGGGGGAATATGACTGGTCATCTGTCTCTGAATCCTCCTCTGAGGAGCTATCGGTAACCAGCAAGACATGCGCTTCGTCAGATAGCATTGTCTGCTCTGAAGACCTTGTTTCCACTCCAGATTTTTCCATGACCGTGCCGAATGGCTGATGCACAGGAAGAGTAATTGAATGTACTAAAATTGTTGACAAATTTAACACGTAATAAAAAATGATGGCATGATATAATTCACATATAAGATGACTGGCTAACCAGGGTGGCATTGCAAAATTCACATATATGATGCCTGGCTAGACAAGATGGCATTGCATGATTCACATATACGATAAAGAAACTAAACAGATGGCATTGACACAAAGCATGTCTAAACTAAGCAGATGACATCTTTAATGTATACAGTAAGCAATGCAAGGCACCATATGCATGATATTACCAACATCAGCATGCCAAGTTAGAGCGAAGACCTCATGGGGTAAATAGGAGTGGTCTTCTCCTTCTGAATCCCCCTCAGAACAGTTATCTTCCTCTTGATTACGATCCGAAATGGGTGGAGGGGGGCTGCCTTTGCGCCCACCATGGAACGACGTCTGCATGAAATTTTATTGCCACGCAAGGCTCGTCTCTTTTGCTCTACATGATCAGTTCCATTGTGTACAATAACTGGCATGCATAGGAATAAAACATAGTGAGATTATGTAAGGAGTGCATGCACAAATCCAGAGTGATGGTAGCAAACTGTGGATAGACCCAAAACCAATGATAGCAGGCAGATAATAGCTTTAGTTAAAAAATACAGATAATGGCTCCTTTAATGTTTGTTTGCACCCAACATGAAACTCATAGTAGACACCGGAGATTAACCAGATAGTAGACAGATAGTACTGATTGCTGCCCCAATATGTACCCCACAACCATTTAAAAACTCAAGTTTCAGCATTAGTTTGGACCTGACTCGGAGTCTAATAGGTGAACACGACGATAATGTAGCATGTCATCATATTAAGCGACGCATAACGTAAGCAGACACGGAAGAGTGCGACCTCTCTTGCGGACCCGTGTAGTCCTCAAGGTCATCTGCTCAGTTGATGATGGTAATGCAGTTGCCGTGGCTGCCGGCGGCGGGGAAGAAGATCTGAGGCGGCGAAAGACAGTCTGGAGAGCGGATCCCTGCTGTGGTGAACCCTTCCGTCGTTGGAGCAGCTGAGCTGGGGTGGAACACAGCGCCGCAGGAGCAGTACAAACCACACAAGGTTTTCTTTGACACATATCTGTAACAGAAGTAATTGAGTAAGGGCTTGTTTGAATTTGAGGATTCTAACAATGCAGGGATAGGAAATAGACAGGAATAGGATAGGAATGCACGTGCAAAACAGAGAATTTAAAAACACAGGATTTCTGCCAATCTGGGTGTTTGATTCACAACAATTGGAAGATCACAGGATGCAAAAAAGCATGGTGAGATTAAGTCAAACCACAAGAAAATGTACGGTTATAATGCTATTATGCTACTATCTCTTAGTCTTGTGCTTGATGAATAGGAATATGAAAAGGAGGAGAAGTGGAAATTAGAATTCCTACGGTTTTTCTTTCAAGGAGACACTAAAGGAACAAATCCTACAGTTTTCCTTTGCTCCATTCCTTTGCACCAAATTCATGAAAAGTAGTACCATAGGAAACTTTCCAATTCCGATGTTTTTCATTCACTTTTCCTTTCAAGCACTGGCGATTCTAGTAGGCAGGCTTGAGCAAGGAAAATCCTACACTAAAAAATGTTTTTGTGCTACTTCTATTACTTTGGACCCAGGCCACTGCCATACTAGCTCAACTCCCAGGCCCATCGACAAATGCACAGCTCAAACGCGCAGAGATAAATAATGATGGCGTTCAAGAGAGTCCATCACGGATAGCTAAGTTGCCTGGTACCTCACTGCTTGTCATATAGTAGGATAAAATAATCGTATTTCCCGTTACTACGAGTGCTCAGTGGACAATATATATAACATGTAGAGTAAAAAAGAGATGCAACAAGTGTACAACCTCTTTGGCGAAGCCATGTCGATCTCAGCGTGATTGGGTTGGCCGGTGAGGATGCTCCGGCTGACTTTGCTGTCGGAGGAGGGGAAGAAGATCTTAGGCGTCTGGAGATGGAGCCCGAGGTACTGCTCCGCTGTGATGGAGGGTTTCGTCGTTGGAGCAGCTCCGGTGAGTTGTACGACGCCGAGGCTGAAGCAGGACAAGAGAGACAACGAACAACGTTAACCTGAGTGGAATTCTAATAGCATCTCCAATACATGACGTAAAATACATAACCACAAAGTGCTAGATGTAAAATACATCAGCCGCTCATCTCTGAACTTAACTGTCGAAACTGAATTTAACTGTCGAAACTGAACTTAACTGTCGAAACTGAACTTAACTGTCGAAACTGAATTTTGCTGTCGAAACTGAATTTTGCTGTCGAAACTGAACGCACTAGCAAGGTGAGGCTACACGTCGGTCGACTGACTTTTTCATCTCTGGTCAGTCGATTTTGCAGCCGTTGGATACGAAATCAAGGGCCTGCGGTTCATCTTCAACCTCCACCCCCCTGAGCCGCCAGCCACCACCGGCCAAACAGCAGCCCCCCGCCGCCCGCGGCCGGCGGTGCGCCGCCCCGCCCGCCCCGAAAACACTCCCCACCGCCGGTCCGCCGCCGCCCCGGCCATCCCTCTAGGCCCCCCCGTGCCGAGCTTTTTCTCCGGCGATCCCCACGCCACCGCCCGCCAACGCCCCGCCACCGCCGGCGACCACCGCCCCCATCCTGAACCCTAAGATAGATAGTGGGGTACCTCTCCGGCGAGCCCCCTCCCCGCTGCGGCTGGTTCTTCCTTCACCCCGGCGAGCCCCCCCCACCCCCTGAAAATCGACTGACCCAAAAGTCGATTCAGTCGACTGAAGTGTAGCTAAATCGGAGCAGCATCGCAAGCAAGAGCAAGAGCGAGAGCAGCAGCGCGAGCAAGAGCAATAGCAAGAGCAGACCAGGCAGGGGACCGAGAGCAAGAGCAGAGCAGCAGCGCGAGCGAGAGCTAAAGCAGCAGCAGCTCCTACTGATGTGGACGTCGCCGCCGAGGGAGCGACGCCGTGGAGGAAGTGGCCGGCGACGCCGCCGTGGATGGAGCCGCGCCGTGTCGGCTCGGGACCGAGCGCCGGCAGCACCGTGAGATCGAATCAAGAAGAAAATGCGGCGATTAGTGTACAACCTCTTTGGTGGCGCCGATTAGGCCGCAGCTTCATCCGAGGAAACGGTGATGATGATGCTCTTCCGGTGGTGCAGGTGAAGACGGCGGTGTGGGAATGGAGGTGGCGCGAAAGACGAGGGGAACGTCGGGGCAGCTCCTTGGAGGTGGAGGACGGGGTGGCTGAACCGGCGGGACGATGAGATCGACGACGGATCCTCATCCGGTACGGTGGATGAGGGACGTCGAGGTGTTGCTGTGGACGACGTCGTCGGGGAAGAGGCTCCGGCTGGGTGGCGGACGGAGCAGGGTGTGGGGTTTCGTCGCGGGTTTTCGCGGCCTCGGTGTACGAATGGGTGGGCGGATGGGATGGCAGTGGGGAACCATGGCTTAGAGACGCGCTTGTCCGAAATGTGGGGTAAGTTACGAAAGTACCCCCACCGATTTGAGGCGGTTCTTTCGGTTCAGGGGTACCACGGGCATTTCGCGTGTCGGGATTTCACAGGAGGTGGGAGTTTTCGCGCGCGTTGTAATTTCGGAATAGCAAGGCGCGGGTTGAGATGGAGGGAGTTGTCGGAGCACAACGAGACAAAGATATATCTTAAATATTTCGGGCTAACAAGGCGCGGGTTGAAGAGGCGGGAGTTTCGCAGCACGATAGACAGAGACGCTAGCTTGAATTTTCGGCATAACAAGGCGCGGCTTGAAATTTCGGAAGAACAAGCTTAACGTGTACCCAAAAAAAGACAATTTGCACCTCAACACGCACAACACACACACAAACACCATTTAGACTAGAGTAAGGTACACGTGCATTGCACGCATGAGATTTGGCAACCAAATTATGAATAAATACCACATTATAGCATGCAAGCTTTGAGTCATATATGCATGATGTAGATGTTCGTTTAATTCTTATAGTTCATTTCATTCAAAATCATCTAGTTTTTATAAGAAAGCTAATCTATTTTAAGATTCATGGAATTGTGCGTCGTAAGACATAAAGTAAAAACAAATAATGGCAAATCATGTAGAAAAACATTTGGGCAATTCTGATACGGAAGATTCTAGAACAAATAAGAAGTGCTTGTGTTTTGATGTTTGTGCATTATGCTTAAGTTCAACCATGGAGTCTTCTAGATTATACATGTGGCGAAATCTGGTGGAATCTAGATGATATCCAACGGCCAGTAGTGCTCAAATTTGCCATCTTTGGACCATCGGATTCGCCTCATCCAACGACCATCTTTCAAAGTTAAAGTTACCCGCACACAATATAAAAAATATAAAATATAATATATATATAGGGGTATAGATATAGATATGTGATGCGAAAGCCGCCCATCATCTCCAATTAGAATAGTGTGTCCATGCACGGATGCGACGTGGCCAAATGATGTCTGCCATCGGTATCTCAAATTCAAATCAGTCTGACCTTGTTCAATGTGTATACATTACAACATGCTCGTTTCCAAACCACACCGCGCAGATCTCCGTTATATTCATGCATGCATGGGTTTCAAACATCAGGATCTCTTATTCAAATATTTGAATTCAACTTTACATTGATTATGACCTCACCTATTCTTTTACACCCACACAGTAGTCTTCTCTTTATAATTGTACCACTAACTTTCTCTCGTGCATGCATGCACACACACTACCAGTCGGCATTATCCATCGCACGCATACAATCTTTTTCTTCAGGTCGGTCTCCCATGAAGGCACACACCCACACACATCCCCCTCTCCATCATATCGGGCATTCTTTATCTCTCACGCGTGCATGCGCAACGATCGATGTTCCTCTATGTATGTGTGTATATAGCTAGGTCTTTCATAGTTTTCCACACAAACCGATCAATCGATATATCCAGTGAGGTCTCACCCTCTTTCCCACGTCCACATCGATCAATCTATACCTCTCTATATAGGATTAACATATATAGCTAATACACCCACATTAATTATATATCCAACGTCCCCCTCTCATCATCCATGCCTTCCGCTTCATCTCTCAGACGCGTGCACAATGGCGAAGACAGGGGCAGTAAGGGCCCTGCCCCCTCCCCCCTAACATCACTATATATCGAGGCTAATATGAATGTGATCATTAGACAATTGCTGCTAAAAATGGTTTAAGTTCATGAATTGACCCTCCTCGTAAAGGATTAGCAATGCTTGGCCCCCTAGCTCATTTATTTTTCATGGCTCCGCCACTGCGCGCAACAGCGCACGTGTTCGCCCCCTCTCTCTAAATATCGATCTCGCACTTGTGCATTCCTTCATAGTCTCCCTCCACTCGGCCCCTCGCACCATCTTCTAGCCCCCCACCGGATTTTGCCACATGTACAATCTAGCAGACTCCATGGTTGAACTTAAGCATAATGCACAAACCTCAAAACAACAGTGGTTCTCTTTTGTTCTAGAATCTTCCGTATCATAACTGCCCAAACTTTTTTTCTAGTTGAATTGCCATTATTTGTTTTTACTTTATGCTTTACAACGCACAATTCCATGAATCATAAAATAGATTAAGGGCTTCTTTGATTCAAAGGATTCTCAAAGGAATTTTGGAGGATTCTAATCATTAGGAATTTTTCCTATCTTGGTTGTTTGATTCGTAGGATTGTAAACCATAGGAATTTTTCCATATGATTCATTTGCACTAGATTTCATAGGAAACATCCCATCCACTCAAACCTCTTTGAAAGAATTCTGCGTTTTTTCTATGCACAATCAAACACTCGTACAATCCTGTAGGATTCAAGACGACATTCCACTATAATCCCATGTTTTTCCTATTCCCGCGTTCTTAGCTTTTTTATAAAAACTAATTGATTTTGAATGAGATGAACTATAAGAATTAAACGAAGGGCTACATCAGGCATATATGACTCAGAGCTTACATGCTATAGTGTGGTATTTATTCATAATTTGGTTGCAAAATCTGATGCGTGCAATGCACGTGTACCTTACTAGTACTTCGAGTATGTGCAAAACACGTAAATTAGAATACCAATGGCACGCTACACAGTGTCTCTCTTACAGTTCATGAAGCCACGTGGCACATGTGGAGGCGTTGTCGCGACCTCCTTGCGTGGATTGATCACAGTGACGTGCTGCTGGTTCCAGAAGAATGTACTCGTCCTCCCTGAGCCATACTGGCGGTACATGCACGAAGCGAAGATGTGCACGCACGCCACGCACGCACTCATTCCCTCGCACGCACACGCGGGTACACGGGCGGACGCAATTTTGTACCAAGATCCACCCCATGTGATAATTTGACGCGTGTAAAGTCGTTCACTTCATTGATGGTCAATTAATACAGCGCATGCAAATTGAGTGGACGTGAGGGCGGAAGAAAGACATTATTACTCCACTGCGCGCATGCGAGTAGTTAAATCGTGGGTTGCTAGTAGTACTTCCATTGGTCTCCTTCGTATTTTGTGCCAATTTTTGACAGTAACATAATATTTACGCATTTGAGCAGTGTAGTACTTGAAATTTATGTTCCGCTAAACTCATCGGGAGCCGTTTCGGGCCTCGAAACCAAAACCATCAATTAATCTTTACCTTGTTCCCATCACATTCGAAAGCCTGCTCACACCTACTAGTACGTACCAAACCTGAACGTGTTCCCACTATGCAGGTATTAGTACTAGTGCTAGTACTTAGGTTATAAAAAGGGGAACTACCTAACCGAAAATTACTCTACCTTTCCTCCTCATAAGTGCTTCTTCTTCGTCCGTCGTTGCCATGGCCGGTGAGCAGAGCTCTAGGTCGAGAACTACTCGTAACAAGGGAGCGGCAACCAAGGCTGCGGAAAAAAAGAGAGGGCTCGCCGCCACGCAGAGACCTCGAAAGATCTCTCACGGGCAGGCGATGGCTCCCAGGAGCGCCCTAGCCGCGGAGGCGAACATGCCGAGCCGGCGGAGCTGGAGTCGTTATCCCTCGACGGCATGCCCGATCAGCTCAATAAGCAGAAGGAGTTCATCCAAGGCTTGATGGAGTTGCTGAAGGAGAGCCTCGACGACATGCCCGCTGAGCTCAATCAGCAGGGGGAGTTGACCGCCGGCTTGGTGATGCTGCTGAAGAAGAGCATTGCCTCGGAGAAGAAGGCGACCGGCGAAATCCTGCGACTTCAGGAGGACAAGGCGAAGCTCTGCCACGAGATCGACCTGTTGAAGGAGAAGAACGCCGGCTGGAAGAAGCTGCATGAGAATAGTAGTTCCTCGATGAAGATGCTGCAGGCCCTCGTCATGGAACAGAAGGAGGAGTTGGCGAAGCTCCGCATCGAGCACCCGGCTGCTGTCAAGGTACGTAATGCGGCCGTGGAACAGATGATGAAGGCTCGCGTCGAGAAATCCCGCGTCATGGACAGAATGAAGAAGATGGCGGAGGAGACGCGCAAGGAGATGGAGGTCGTGGAGGCGATGAAGAAGCAGTTACGACTCCGCGGCGAATTAGATCATTTGGGGTGATAATCTTCCTTCTTCTTTTGCTCCTGTGTTTCATCTTTTGCTTCGGGTGTTTCGCCGCACGTGTCACGTTCTCTGCGAGGCATGAATAGAACAATGTTTTTTTGAGGGAATGAATAGAACAATGCTAACAATGAGATGACTAGCAAATTAGATCATTTTTTATCGCCATATGGCACTGGGCTGCCGTGTTTCGTGCTCCTCCGTCGCAGTACTACTCCAGTGGAAAACTTGAGTATACCGCACGGTTCTTTGCTCCTCCTCGATCAGGTCGTCGGCGCATTTATACGAGCAGTCAAATCACAAGGCCCCGCCTTCCAGCAGTAATGAGCCGTCAAATCACAAAGGCCCTCGCCTCTCGTGAAACCGACCAAGCTAGACTGCCCCGCCCTCTAGCCTTTTAAAAAATGTATACTTTTGTACAGCAGTAGTATCGATGGATTGCGCCATGGAGCAAAACTTGAAATTAAAAAAAAGGTGGTACATATAGAGAGCGCTCGTCGCCAAATTATGCATATAGTACTATTAAAAAGGCTAGTCACAATAATGGTGTCCAGCACAACCCACCCCTCAAATAAAACTAAGAGGGTGCTTGGATACGTTTTAGTCCCATGACTAAAAGTAGTGGGACTAAAACATGCTAGCCTCACCCATGCTTGGATCCAAATACTAAAAAGGCTAAAATCAAGTTAATGAGCATTTATTATCCTCCAAACCCTCCAATCCAGAACTCGCCTGTGTTAAAGGAGAGGAGTTAAATGAGTAGAGAGAGGACTAATCCACATTTTAGTAGGGGTACCCCTGACTAAAAAATTTAGTCTCAAGACTAGTTTTAGCCCCTCTTTAGTCAGGGGTGCTTGGAACTTTAGCCTCTTAAAGAGACTATTTTTAGTCAGACTAAAATAAGTCCCTTGGATCCAAGCACCCTCTAAGCATCCTGGAATTCTTTGACAAAACTAAGCACCCTGAAATTCTTTGACAACTAAACTGCTGGCTATATGATGTTGGCCATATATATTGTACGTATATAATGTGAAGAAACGAGTGGTAGTACTATACCAACTAAAAGATGAAATGTAAGAAATACTAGTATGTACGTACTGAAGAGTTAAAGTAACGAGAAGAAACATAACATAGTTCTGCTGGGGGCTCAGCACAACACACCCCTCAAATTAAATTAAGCACACCTGAAATTAAACTTTGCAACTATTCCGGTAGACACTGCATTAGAACCACCATGAGCAACGACACTGCCACCTTACTCGGAGTCCTCGTCCACGTCCTCGACTTCGTCCTTGTCCCTCTTCCTCTTGGCCGATACTTCTTTGCTTGAACCGCACACTTGGCTGTTGCTCTTCATCCAACCCTTGTAGATATTGAAGCAAAGGTAGCCATCCATTGCAGCGTAGTGGATGTGGTCTATATCTAGTACATTCCGCTGCCATGCATGACGATGAAACGTGTATGGAGGTTTCTCCAGTTTACCGTACGAAGGATGAACCATGGCTCCTGCCAGGGTCAGCATTGAAGGCTGACGAGAGGACACCAGCCGATTCTTCTGGAGGTCGAAGGTGTTGCCTACAACGAGGCCTATCCGACGCAGGACTTCTTTGTCGTTACCAAAGTCTACAGTAACGAATTTGACTAGGTTGCTCTCGAGGAAGTCCTTAAAATCCTGGCACTCAACGTCGGCATGGCATATGTGGTAGACCAAGCATAAGTCATGCACGCAAACCTGGATCACGGCGGGCTTCTTCCTCTCTTCGTCCTTTAGATCCTTCTCTCGTCCCAGGACTGTGGTGTACTCAACATCTAGCCCAGCGACCCACTCATCATCTGAGTCTTCGAACATGCGTCTGAAGCGAGAAAGGCATCCTTTCACCGTCGCGGAAGAACGGGTGTAGATGACGTCGAACTCATCGCCGGTGATGGTTCTAACCTTGTACTCACCGCCGATCGTGGAGATTTGGGACGCCATGGATTTGGGAGGAGGGTTAGGATTAGTGGAACTGCCGTAATGTGAATGGACGGGACGACTAGGAGCGAACCGCCGTAGTATTGAAGGACGTGCGGGGACGAGTAGGAGCGAACTGCCAGCGTGCGAACGGCAGGGTAGTGGCTTTCCATTCTCCCATGATACGGGCTTCCGAGAGCCCTTGGATCTGAGATCGAACGGTTGCATGGCGTGATTCTAGACCTATGGGTGAATATCCTATCCTGGAGGGTTATTCTGCAAATTTTCAGCAACTTAGCATGCGACCGTTTGATCTCAGATCCAAGGGCTGCCAGCAGCCCGTATCATGGTCGCGCCTACCACGACCGTCGCGTCGCTCGCGCGGTCGCGCCCTTGGAGATTTAACACGGTGCGTTAGGCTATCTGATGTTGGCATGTCATACATAGTCATCACTTAGTCACTCATACTACAACAAGGTTGGCTATAAGTGTAATTTTTTTACTCCTCTCTATCTCTTTCTTCGTACTCCCTCCGTCCCATAATATAAGAACGTTTTTGACACTAGTGTAGTGCCAAAAACGTTCTTATATTATGGGACACAGGGAGTACTAGTATTTATTGCATTTGCCAAGGAGTGACCTCTTCCAATGAAATGGTGTTGCTAAGTTTGCTTCATTTAATTAGCTATAGACTCAAAATTGTCTTTTCACCTAGGTACACGCGCTTAGCACCGTTTCTTCCTTGGGTCACCAAACTAGTCTCTCTCTTCTTGATTAACTTGCCACATCAGACTTTATGCCTATGTGGCAAGCTTAAGCACCTGTAGGAGCAAGTAAAAGTAAGTACAATAGTGCGCTTTACATGGCATTTTTGCATATGTGGAGGAAAGAGAGGCAAGGAAAAAGTGGAGAAGTGGGCTCTCATGCAAGAGCCAGCCTCTACTACATGGTGGAGCATTGGGAGAGGCACCTGTATGGAGGTGGTCAGGAATCGGGAGACTCACGCCGGTCGTAGCGCCGCAGTTAAAATGATAATGGCAAGTCAAATCACGGGGCCCCACCTGTCCAGCAGTAACTCGCTGTCAAATCACACAGCCCTACGTTTGCAGCAGCCTACTCCCTCGTCTTCTCGCGTCTCTGTCGAACCGACTAGGCGGAACTGCCCCGCCTACCGCGCAGGAAAAGCCCCGCCCTCGACTTTTAAATACAACTACATCCGCTTAAGAATCCAATGATATACTTTTTGTGACATAGTAACTCATATTTAGTTAGTCAAATGGATGACCTAGAACTACGTGCAGGCCCTATAAACCGAGACGCCTAAAAATAAAAAAACCGAGACGGAGAGGGTAGTTCAGCACGTATCTTTTTAGATCAATATAGTCGGGATTCACCAAGAGCAAAACCAAGTGGTAGGCTGCTCCTGTCGTGTTGGCGTAGCAACTCAAGCAGGGTCAGTCCGCACACGAAATGGCGACACACTTAACAGGACCCCTTTGGCCGACATGTGGCTCATCCACCGTCTTGTTCCACGTGCGATGCACCAAATTACAGTTCGGAGCAGCGGTTGGAATTGGAGGCACCCCGGTCGTAGCGCCGCAGTAGTAGAAAATAAGCGATGAGGGGTCAAATCACAAAGCCCCACCTTTCCCGCATTAAGCTGGACGGACGAAGCAACCATCATTTCACTCTAGGGCGCAAGAGCATAAAGAAAAGAGAAAACAATGATGCGTGCGGCAGCTACCTAGGGCACCCTAGGGTAGGGGTCTCCCTCGTCTTCTCGCGTCTCTGTCGAACCGACTAGGCGGAACTGCCCCGCCGCCTACCGCGCAGGAAAAGCCCCGCCCTCGACTTTTAAATAGTATACAGTATACTAATTTTGTATCCATGGATTGCGCCCGCGCCATGGAGCAAAGCGTCTAGAAAACGGCGGTACACATGTACGGAGTATACAGCACGCCCGTCGCGTTCGCGTCGCACCCCAGACGGTCGGTCGGTCTGGCACGCTGCTCTCCGAATGGAACGCGCGTCATATTGCGTTTGCACACACATGTGGGACGGCAATTGAGAACCGACCATAGGCACACTCCCCGGCCCCGCAAGTCGGGTGACTTAATAGAAGAGGGAGACGAGCGATAGTACTAGAGAAGTGTTGTACTACGTTGGTGCCTGGACGATCCCTGCAAGACACGGAAGATCAGTTCGTCCATGCATGTGACCAGACTCCAGCAGACACGCCTGGATTGGCTATCGTCTACATATCGTGCAGGCTGTGTTGTACATGGCTGTAGTTGTGGTGAGAAATCTAAAAAAAGGTTTCTTGTCATCTCGCAAAATTAGGTGTCATGTGCTTCGGATCACTGCGAGGGTTAAACAGCGACAACTGAGTTGGGCTAGTCATTGGGGGCACATGCACGAACAGTGACTACTCGGCTGCCATCTAGGTCAAGCCGGCTATGTTAATTAGGACATCTATCGACGGACCCCTTTTCTACGAGTTTATCTTTAATTTGAGCTTTGTTCCTCGTCTAGTTTGTCCGTCGGGATTCATGTTGTCTCCTTTGGGCAGTGAGGTTATGATTTCTTGTCATGTGGCATTTTTTCGTGTTATATGTTATAATCCGGCGCTTCAGATCAAAATGACGACAACTGCGCCTCCGGGCCACGTGCATGAAGACTTCTCGACAGTCATTGACGAGGTCAAGCCGGCTCCGGTAGACAAAAGAAAACTAGTACTACTCCACTATATAGGCAGGAGCCTCCGCGCTTGCTTGCTAGTGTTGCTCTCTTCACACTGTCTCGGCCTCTCCAGATCTAAACACGACAGCGGTGGCCACACTCTCTCTCTCTCTCTGCTCACCGCTGGTCACAGATCCAGCCGGATCCTCTCCGCCGGGGAAGGTGAGAAGGTGCAACGTTCACGCGGTCGTCCTCGGCGACGGCTCTTACCCACTGCTGGGCGCGTCCCGATCAGCCTGCCTTGCCGTTCTCTCCCAAGCACCGCTGGCGAGGGAGGGCCTCCGACCCCTTCTTCCTCGCTGCCGTAGTGTGGGCAGATCCGGCCTCCCGCCGCCCACCTAGCGACATCCCGGCGACCATCAGGTATAACTTCCTTCGAAACCGGCCTTGCTCTACTTCCCGAGCTCCTGACGTCGCTGCATTTGTATCTTTTACTATTTCTCAGGCCCCCTCGTAGATAGGATCGATCGGCTGTTCGAAAACCACCTAATTTTTTTACGTTTAAGAGGTAAAACTAGTTCATGCACTCGAATCTAGTACTACTTGGTTCAAACAAGGAAGAAAGGGGGTGGGGGTGGGGGAGGATTTGTTACCTGAATCTAGGACTTGGTCGAAAGAGGAAATAATGGGGGCGAAAAGTAGCAGAGACTGGCTATCCAACTGGTCTCTAGGTCTAATAGGGAAATAAAGGGAAACGCAGTACAAACTCAATATAAACCCGATCTATTGGTTGAAAAAGGAAAGAAAGTGGGGACTGGGGGACAAGTCAACAGAGTAAGTCCAGCACTAGATTTGCTAGCCTCACACAGTATAAGGTGGCTATACCGAACAAAAATGGGACCAACCCAGATATCCTGTTCTGATGTTTGTTGCCCCGAGCCACTCTTATGTAATGCCACTGGTAAAATGTAGCAGTCGCACTGTTAAAAGTAAGGACACGTTAAACCAATGTTGTTTTCAATGTAATGCCTCCAGTAATATGAATCAATGGCACTTCTTTACATGTCCTGCTAAAATTTCCCATTAAGATAAGTTGGTTCTTTTCGTTAGAAATGCAACTGTCCTGGTCCGCCTACTCTCCCGTGCCCAAAGTAATGTCGTATTTAACGGTTGTCATAGTTAATCCTAATGCCCACACTAATATCTAGCAATGCCAGTGCTTTAGAAATTGCTACTGTCCTTGTAGGATTGCCATTCAGATAAGGAACATGCTTCTTTTCATTTGATGCATGTTTCATCACTTGTTAGTCACCCTCCTTTCCACCTTTTTTGTGCAAACAGAGATATACATTTCACGCTCGATCTTAGTTGAACTGCACAAATGATATCCAAATTATAGTTGAGCATTCCAGGAGCTTCACAACCAACCTTGATGTTGCTCAATTTTATTGCAACTAATGAAGAAGAAGCTCTGTGGGTTTCGTTTTCTGATGGAAATGGAACCGGGGCTGGAGCCCTTTTCTTAAAAAAAATTGAAGAAGAAGCTGCTAGCTCACGGGACATTGCTTCATTTTAGGTGAACTGCACCAAAAGGTCCCATGAATTGAATCATCCATGTTGGTGACTGAAAGAGCCAGCTTCAGCATCCCAGTCTAAGCACCCCCGGCCTCCATCCTTGCGACGCACGGTACACCTCGTTTGCCACCTGCTCGACCCTAGTGTCACTGATAAAATGAAGTAATAATACAGTTAAAATAGAGCGAGTGTCATCTCTATCATTTCATTTCCAATGTAGATAAAGAAAGTGCTTCTCTTTGTTAATGTATGTTTCATCAACTAGTCCCATTGTTAATGTTTAAGCGTTTCTGCAAACTGGGGTGCTTAATTTTAGTTGATATGTACAAAAATAGAGATTTGAATGTCTCAAGGCGCCTCCTTGTACTACCGCTGTACACTGATGTTCATCACTGGCAGAAGGTGTATCTGGGAGACTTGGGACGATGTCCAGTATGAGGCGTACCGTATGAGGCGTCGCAGGGCCCATCTCGCCCTCGCAGCATGGCATACTATGATACTATCGCAATATTTTCTTCTATTTATTTTGTGTGTTTCATCAACTAGTGCCACTATAATGTAATCACGCTTTTTCATTATCTGTGCAAACAGGGTTATTCAGCTGCATTTTGGTGGAACTGCACAAATGTACGTATGGAACCGGCATATATGCAGAGTGCGAGGTGTGCCAAGTAAAAATTACCGACACCAACCATGCTGCATGCACGCATTGGCATCCACCACCACCAGTGGGATGTGTGGCGCTCTCTGTGGACGGATCTTTCTCGGCAGCAAATCATCTAACCAAATACTAGTAGCTTATATTGGCAGTTTTCTAGGGAGTACTCTTTTCTGAAAGAAGCACCAATCTATTTTTCTTTATTTGTACACTGTGTCACAACTTTGACCCAAAGGTCCAGAGCTATTTTAGGGTGATTGGCGTAGTACTCGGAGACTGATTGTAAGCATGATTTTCATTAGCTGTCACACTGATTGTAAGCATGAGCAGGTGGAAGATTAGGTTAGTGCGAAGCTTACCTTAAACCCTACCGCCGCCGTTGAAACGAGGCGAGCGTCGAGGGAACCGTGGAGAACGGCGGGGAAGCGACGTCGCGCCATCCGGCCTCCTCTTGCGGTGGGAGAACGAATACTCCTGTGGCTCCGGCTGGCTCTGCACCCTCACGAACGGCACACCATACTCGATCGATTCGTTATCCTCTGGGTGCTCGACCTTCGACCTGTACGCCCACCACCTCCGCCTGACTGTCGCCTCGGGCGAATCTGTCTGCTCCATCGCCCAGAGGAGATACTCGATGAACTCGGAGGACTGCGGCGTGACTGCCGCCGAGGAGTACATGTACATCGCCGCCCTCATCGCCGCCGTCTCGCTCTTTCGCATACATTGCCACATGGCCCGCACCGTCCTCGAAATCTCCCACTCATTGTCAAACCAACTAAGGATCTCCTTCAACCTGGCTAACTTTGCCTGGTCGCCGCCGGCGATCTGCCTGATTCGCTGCTGCATCCTCTCCATAGATGTCCTTCTGAGTGGTCCGGTGCTAGCTTTGGAAGATGGGAGGAGAGACGGTGGTCTTGCAATAGAGAAGAGGGAGAGGCGAGACGGTGGTTTTGGAATGGAGATGATGGAGAGGAGAGGAGGTGGTTTTGCAATGGAGAAGATCAGAAGAGGGAGAGGCGAGACGGTGGTTTTGGAATGGAGATGATGGAGAGGAGAGGAGGTGGTTTTGCAATGGAGAAGATCAGAAGAGGGAGAGGCGAGACGGTGGTTTTGGAATGGAGATGATGGAGAGGAGAGGAGGTGGTTTTGCAATGGAGAAGAGGGAGAGGAGCGTGCGGCAGCGATTTAGGATTGGACGAGAGGGCCGGCGCGCTGTGACTGGATCAAAATCAAAATCAATTTACCCTTCAATTAAGAAAGCGACCCCACATTAACTAGTCTCCCTTTTATTCTGGGTCATAATTGACCATGATTTTCGCACATAAAATATATGTTATACGTTGCAAAAATAATATAATTTGAAAGTACATTCAGATACGAACCAAACGATACAATTTTTGGTGACATGCATTCACATTTTGCTTGTCAAATACAGTACGTGGTCAAACTTTGACCCAAAATACGCAAAACAACAAAAAAATACTTCCAAGACCAGCGCCGCTCTTCCGCTCTTCTCCTCTTAAACCACCGCCGCTCCTCTCCTGTTCCAATCTAAATGCAGCGCCGCTCCTCTCCTCTTCCATTTCAAAACCACCGCCCCTCCTCTCCTGTTCCAGTCCAAAACCAGCGTCGCTCCTCTCCCGTTCTAATCCAAAACCAGCGCTGCTCCTCTCCTCTTCCATTCAAAAACCACCGCCGGCGAGTGAAGGTGCTGTGGAGAAGTAGATCGATGGAGGAGTACAACCGATACGTGAGGATCGCAGACGGCGACCCTGTGAAGCTAGCTAGGATGTTGGAGATACAGTCTTGGTTTGACAACAAGGACCAACTAGCGGCGACGGCGACATCCATGGCCAAATATCTGCAACAGAGCGAAAAGGCGGCGATACTCCCGGAGGGAGTCGCGCCGGAGTACATAGAGCTGCTCCTCTGGGCCATGGAGCAAACAGATTCACCGAATCCGATCGTGAGGGAGCGGTGGTGGGAGTATCGATCCCAGATGGAGCATCCACCAGAGATTGAAGGATCGAGCATCTACAGGGTGCCGTTTGTGAGGGTGTCCTGCCAGAGCGAGCCGGTGGAGTCTTCGTCGACCGAACCCAACTGCAAGAGGAGAAAAGCAGTTGGCCCGACGACGCTTCCCCGCCATCGTCTCCCTCGCCGTTCACATCGTCTCACGGGGCGGCTGTCTGCCGCCGAGGAATAGGAGGGGGCTGCCCCCCCCAGCCCAATAGTCGGGCAGGTTGTGAATTGTCAGGAGGAGCTTAGGGTTGTCAGTATTTGCAGGTTGTGAATTGTGTTTTGTGTTGTGTATTTTGAGAGTACTTTCAGATATGAATGTCTTTTGAATTTCAGATTTGCAGTATTGAGCATATGAAGTATTTTATGAATTCTAGAGATCTATTTTTAGCACTTAAAAAATGTAGTTTCATAGGAGTATAAAAGTGCAGACAATGTGATTCTCAGAGAAGAAACTGCAAGTTTCAGTTTCAGATAAGAAACTGCAAGTTCAGTTTCAGATAAGAAACTGCAACTTTCAGAGGCAGAGCATTTATATTAACACGGCCTTTTCAAACAGGGTTAACATCATGTTGGAAGTTTTATTCATGGTCGAAAATGGAACTACCAGCCAGTTAACATCATGCTGATCAACATTCATGCATAGCACATCTTCATATGATGCACAGTCAAAATGCCCACACAATGTCGAGTGTGCGAAACACAGAGAAAACGAGGGACGAAGTTTTGGCAAGTGTTGGACGTGGTTTTGGGCTGCCCCGTCTAGGCCTGCTCCCTCCTCCCCGCGGCCGGCTCTGCTGCCGCGCAGGCCTCACCGCCCCACCGTACTCCCATCGCTGGCCTAGCCATCCCTCTACTCACCCACACCTGCTGTTATTCTCCGGCGACGGCAGACGAACCAGTAAACCCTCGTACAGTCGTACTCCCTCTCCGCGTGGGAAACAACTGCCGAGTCTTCCCTGCCTCCGTGTCGTTCCCTTCCTAGGCCTCGCCGTCGTCCACCGCCCTGGTGCTCTCGGCGCGGCCTGGTCAACGTGGTCAACGACCGACATGCATCTGAAGTGGACTGTACGTGGAGAGGCCGACAGCTGGGTCCACGGCCGCACGCAAGGAAATGCCTCCTTATTACGCGCAAAATAATGATTCCTCCACCTGACATCAGGGACCCACCGAAAGGGCCTCTGTATTTCGCGAAAAAAACGTTACCGCCGCTGACAGCTCGGACCCACCAGCTATATCTTCGCACGCAAGGAAGTGCCTCCTTATTACGCACAAAAAAATGAATACTCCCCCTGCTAGCTGGGACCCACCATGGTGGGAGGCTGACTTGTGGGCCTACTAAGTTGACTGGGACGGGGGCCTTTGTCAACTTTAGTCAATATGAACGATTCTAGCTCCAGTGACCGTACGATGTCCATCCAACGGCCGTAGTGCTTCTTCAACCTCTGGTCTTCTTGCTCCAGCCGCCCAAAGCAGCGCCGGTCGTGCCGCATGCTCCTGCCTCCCGTGGCCGGCTGTGCTGCCGCGGAGGCCTCACCGCCCCCTACTATTCCCACCGCTGGCCAGGCCCTGCGGCGACGGCAGCCTCACACCGCAGCCGAACCAGTGAACCCTCGTACTCCTCTCCGCGCGGGCTTCCACTGCCGCGTCTTCCCCGGCTCCGCGTCGTCCCCTTCCTAGGCCTCGCCGTCGTCCACCGCCGTGGTGCTCTCCGCGCGGCGTGGTCAACGTGGTCAAGGAACGACTTCCATCGGAAGAGTACTGTACGTGGAGAGGCTGACAGCTGGGTCCACGGCCACAGCCCAGTTTTTTTGTGATTTGCCAAGTAAGTCGCTTTGTCAGGCCTGTTGGGCTGCAAATCTTTCAAGACGAGGAGAGCTTTCATTCGGCTGGCCGAGAAAATGGCCCATCAGTAATGAGAAATGGGCTGTACATTTTTAAAACACATCAAACCGGCAATTAGTTTCAAATATCTTTTTTTTCATTTCGAGATTTTAAATTACATTAATTTTTATGCGTGGAGAATTTGTTGGATTTTATATTGATATACATTTATTTTTAAAATCAGTTTGAATGTGAGTCGAAATTTCGGGATTAAAAACAGTTCGGACCGCACCGAAATATGCAAAATTTCGTATAATTTTTAACCGTGGCCACAATATGGGCTGTAATGCTAACAAAAAGAATATGGGCTCCAAAAAAACCTTAATAATTAGCAAATGGGCTGTAAATTATTAGAAATAATGGCAGATGGGCTGTATGCTGTTTTCCACAGATTTGAGGCTTTCCTAAAAAAAGGTTGACGCACAAGCAGTGACTGTTGGATGGCCATCCAACGGCCGTCGTGCTTCTTCAATCTCTGCTCTTCCTGCTCCAGCCGCTCAAACAAGCGCCGGCGGGACTGCCTGCTCCCTCCTCCCCGCGGCCGGCTCTGCTGCCGCGCAGGCCTCACCGCCCCACCGTACTCCCATCGCTGGCCTAGCCATCCCTCTACTCACCCACACCTGCTGTTATTCTCCGGCGACGGCAGACGAACCAGTAAACCCTCGTACAGTCGTACTCCCCTCCGCGTGGGAAACAACTGCCGAGTCTTCCCTGCCTCCGTGTCGTTCCCTTCCTAGGCCTCGCCGTCGTCCACCGCCCTGGTGCTCTCGGCGCGGCCTGGTCAACGTGGTCAACGACCGACATGCATCTGAAGTGGACTGTACGTGGAGAGGCCGACAGCTGGGTCCACGGCCGCACGCAAGGAAATGCCTCCTTATTACGCGCAAAATAATGATTCCTCCACCTGACATCAGGGACCCACCGAAAGGGCCTCTGTATTTCGCGAAAAAAACGTTACCGCCGCTGACAGCTCGGACCCACCAGCTATATCTTCGCACGCAAGGAAGTGCCTCCTTATTACGCACAAAAAAATGAATACTCCCCCTGCTAGCTGGGACCCACCATGGTGGGAGGCTGACTTGTGGGCCTACTAAGTTGACTGGGACGGGGGCCTTTGTCAACTTTAGTCAATATGAACGATTCTAGCTCCAGTGACCGTACGATGTCCATCCAACGGCCGTAGTGCTTCTTCAACCTCTGGTCTTCTTGCTCCAGCCGCCCAAAGCAGCGCCGGCCGTGCCGCATGCTTCTGCCTCCCGTGGCCGGCTGTGCTGCCGTGGAGGCCTCACCGCCCCCTACTATTCCCACCGCTGGCCAGGCCCTGCGGCGACGGTAGCCTCACACCGCAGCCGAACCAGTGAACCCTCGTACTCCTCTCCGCGCGGGCTTCCACTGCCGCGTCTTCCCCGGCTCCCCGTCATCCCCTTCCTAGGCCTCGCCGTCGTCCACCGCCCTGGTGCTCTCGGCGTGGCGTGGTCAACGTGGTCAAGGAACGACTTCCTATCGGACGTGGACTGTACGTGGAGAGGCTGACAGCTCGGTCCACGGCCGCAGGAAGGAAGTGCCTCCTTATTACGCGGAAAATAATGATTCCTCCACCTGACAGCTGGGACCCACCGGACGGGCCACTGTATTTTGCGAAAAAACATTTCCCCCTGACTGCTGGGACCCACCAGCTACATCTTCGCATGCAAGGAAGTGCGTCGGGCCATAAAAACGATTCGCCCCCCTGACTGCTGGGATCCACCAGCTACATCTTCGTAGGCAAGGAAGTGCCTGACAGTCGGGACCCACCTGGTCGAAGCGTACGTAGCGTTGTCATTTTGGTCGCGAACGTGTACGTACATATATACTGGTGGATGTAGAGGCGCGCACGTGTTGTAGTAGAGGCACGTACGTGTCGTAGTAGAGGCGCGCACGTAGCATGTACACGTACGTACAGCGGCCAGCGGTCGAAACGGGGGTCCTGTTGATCGGGAGGGGTGTGGCATACCGCAAAACGGACGAAACGGACCTCCTATGGTCGAAACGGGGGTCCTGTTGATCGGGAGGGGTGTGGCGTACCGCAAAACGGACGAAACGGACCTCCTACGGTCGAAACGGGGGTCCTGTTCATCGGGAGGGGTGTGGCGTACGGCAAACCGGGACTCCACGAGATACTGTTCATCTCCACCGTCGACCTCCTCCAGCCTCCACGGGCTACCGTCGACCTCCTCCAGCCTCCACGGGCTCCTGTTCATCCAGCCTCCACCACGCGCTACTCCACCAGCTACTGTTCAACCACCCCTCCACGGGCACCCCTCCACCGTCTACTGTTCATCCAGCCCTCCACACCACGGGGTCCTGTTCAACCACCCCTCCGCTGGCACCCCTCCACCACCTACTATTCATCCAGCCCTCCACCACACCATGGGGTCCTGTTCATCCAGAGGCAACGCCACTGCTCACTATTCATCCAAAGCCCCCCGCAACGCTCACTGTTCATCCCAGAGGCAGCATCGATCGGCTTCAGTTAGCAGCAGTAGCGAAGGAATCGGTCGATCGGGTTCAGTTAACAGCCATCGATCGATCGCTCGGGTTCAGTAACGCGTAGCCTGCAGTGCAATCGCTCGGGTTCAGTTAGAGCCCAACGCCTCGCTCGGGTTCAGTTAGAGCCAACTCCTCGCACACATGCGCGTACGTGTACGAGAGAAGCGCGCATCGCTCGGCCCCCGACCTCCCACCGTAACCGGGAACTCCCCGAAATTTTCCTCGCCCTCGCTTCTACCACGGTTTTTTCCGTCATGGACTGCCCAAAGAATGTCATGCAGCTGCGTCTCCGGCCCGCCCAAGACGAAAAGCCCATTTTCTGTCATGATTTTTTGTCATAGAAGTAGGAGCCCACCACATCTATGATGATACCGGGTTTTGTCACAATTATCGTCATAGAAGTGTCATATGTATGACAGAAAAAAAATTCGTTCGGCCCAAAATGTCACGGATGTGTCTTTTTTTTGTAGTGCAAGAGAAATTTGATTCCCCCCCCCCCCACTAATCCCTTGCGGATCTTGTTACTCTTGGGTGTTTGAGCACCCTAGACATTTGAGGTCACCGCGGAGCCATATTCCATTGTGGTGAAGCTTCGTGGTGTCGTTGGGAGCCTCCAATTAAGTTGTGGATATTGCCCCAACCTTGTTTGTAAAGGTTCGGTCGCCTCCTTTAAGGGCACCAATAGTGGAATCACGGCGTCTCGCATTTTGTGAGGGCGTGAGGAGAATACAGTGGCCCTAGTGGCTTCTTGGGGAGCATTGTGCCTCCACACCACTCCAACGGAGACGTACTTCCTCTCAAAGGGAAGGAACTTTGGTAACACATCCTCGTTTTCACTCGCTCCACTCTTGGTTATCTCTTACCTTTACTTGTGCAAGCTTACTTTGTGTTGTATCCTTGCTTGCTTGTGTGCTTGTTGTTGTTGCATCATATAGGTTGCTCACCTAGTTGCATTTCTAGACAACCTACTTCGATGCAAAGTTTAAATTGGTAAAGGAAAGCTAAAAATTGTTAGTTGCCTATTCACCCCCACCCCCCCTCTAGTCAACTATATCGATCCTTTCAGAGATCATGACGGTGCTTTGGAGATGGAGATCAAAGGCACAAGATGATGATGGCCATATCATGTCACATATTTTGATTGCATGTGATGTTTATCTTTTATGCATCTTATTTTGCTTAGTATGGCGGTAGCATTATAAGATGATCCATCACTAAAATTTCAAGGTATAAGTGTTCTCCCTGAGTATGCAACGTTGCAACAGTCTGTCGTGCCGAGACACCATGTGATGATCGGGTGTGATAAGCTCTACGTTCAATACAACGGGTGCAAGACAATTTTCCACATGCGGAATACTCAGGTTAAACTTGACGAGCCTAGCATGTACAGACAAGGCCTCAGAACACTGGAGACCGAAAGGTCGAACGTGAATCATATAGTAGATATGATCAACATAGAGATGTTCACCATTGAAGACTACTCCATCTCACGTGATGATCGGACATGGTTTAGTTGATTTGGATCACGTGATCATTTAGATGACTCGAGGGATGTCTATCTAAGTGGGAGTTCTTAAGTAATATGATTAATTGAACCTAATTTATCATGAACTTAGTCCTGATAGTATTTGCATATCTGTGTTGTAGATCAATAGCTCGCGATATAGCTCCCCTATGTTTTTTGATATGTTCCTAGATAAAACTAGGTTGAAAGATGATAGTAGAAATGATGCGGACTGGGTCCATGATATGAGGATTATCCTCATTGCTGCACAGAAGAATTATGTCCTTGATGCACCGCTAGGTGACAGACCGATTGCAGGAGCAGATGCAGACGTCATGAATGTTTGGCAAGCTCGATATGATGACTACTTGATAGTTTAGTGCACCATGCTTTATGGCTTGGAACTGGGACTTCAAAAATGGTTTGAAACGCCACGGAGCATATGAGATGTTCCAAGAGTTGAAATTGGTATTTTAGACTCATGCCCGTGTCGAGAGGTATGAGACCTCTGACAAGTACTTTGCCTATAAGATGGAGGAGAATAGCTCAGCCAGTGAGCATGTGCTCAGAATGTCTGGGTACTACAATCACTTGAATCAAGTGGGAGTTAATCTTCCAGATAAGATAGTGATTGACAAAGTTCTCTAGTCACCATCACCAAGCTACTAGAACTTCGTGATGAACTATAATATGCAAGGGGTGATGAAAACGATTCCCGAGCTCTTCGCGATGCTAAAATCGGTGAAGGTAGAAATCAAGAAAGAGCATCAAGTGTTGATGGTTAAACAAGACCACTAGTTTCAAGAAAAAGGGCAAAGGGAAAGAAAGGGAACTTCAAGAAAATGAAAAGCAAGTTGCCACTCCCGTGAAGAAGCCCAAAGCTGAACCCAAGTCTGAAGCTAAGTGCTTCTACTGCAAAGGAAATGGTCACTGGAAGCGGAACTAGCCCAAATACTTGGCGGATAAGAAGGATGGCAAAGTGAACAAAGGTATATGTGATATACATGTTATTGATGTGTACTTACTAGTGTTCATAGTAACCCTTGGGTATTTGATACCGGTTCAGTTGCTAAGATTAGTAACTCAAAACATGAGTTGCAGAATGAACAGAGACTAGTTATGGGCGAAGTGACGATGTGTGTTGGAAGTGATTCCAAGGTTGATACGATCACCATCGCACACTCCCTCTACTTTCGGGATTAGTGTTGAACCTAAATAAATGTTATTTGGTGTTTGCGTTAAGCATGAATATGATTAGATCATGTTTATTGCAATACGGTTATTCATTTAAATCAGAGAATAATTGTTATTCTGTTTACATGAATAAAACCTTCAATGGTCATACACCCAATGTGAATGGTTTATTGAATATCGATCATAGTGATACACATATTCATAATATTGATGCCAAAAGATGCAAAGTTGATAATGATAGTGCAACATATTTGTGGCACTGCCGTTTAGATCATATTGGTGTAAAGCGCATGGAGAAACTCCATATGGGTGGATTTTTGGAATCACTTGATTATGAATCATTTGATACTTGCAAACCATGCCTCATGGGCAAGATGACTAAGACTTCGTTCTCTGGAACAATGGAGCGAGCCACTGACTTATTGGAAATAATACATACCGATGTATGCGGTCTGATGAGTATTGAGGCTCACGGTGGGTATCGTTATTTTCCAACCTTCACAGATGATTTAAGCAAATATGGGTATATCTACTTAATGAAACACAAGTCTGAAACATTTGAAAATTTCAAAGAATTTCAGAGTGAAGTGGAGAATCATCGTAACAAGAAAATAAAGTTTCTATGATCTGATCGCGGAGGCGAATATTTGAGTTACGAGTTTGCCTTCATTTAAAACAATGTGGAATAGTTTCACAACTCACGCCACCTGGAACACCACAGCGTAATGGTGTGTCCGAACGTCGTAACCGTACTTTATTAGATATGGTGCGATCTATGACGTCTCTTACCGATTTACCACTATCATTTTGGGGTTATGCATTAGAGACAACTGCATTCACGTTAAATTGGGCACCATCTAAATCTGTTGAGACGACACCGTATGAACTGTGGTTTGGCAGGAAACCTAAGCTGTCATTTCTTAAAGTTTGGGGTTGGGATGCTTATGTGAAAAAGCTTCAGCCTGATAAGCTCGAACCCAAATCGGAGAAGTGCGTCTTCATCGACCCTTCTCTTCGGGCGTCTGTCCGCTATCTTCGTCGATGGTTGGCCCTCCCCCAGTGACGGTCCATCATTTGTCTCGCACCCGGTAGCAGGACCGAGCTCGTCTCGCGCCCGGCAGCAGGACCGAGCCCGTCTCGCGCCCGGCAGCAGGACCATGCTCGTCTCGCGCCCGATGCCAAGGATGGGGTGATGGAGGCCAGCCTTGGCCAGCCTATTGGGTATCGGCACTAAAGACAGCCCGCGGGTGCGAAAGGCAGCTCCTTTCCGCTCGTGTCTTTGGTCGGGGTAGTGGCTGATCTCGTGTGAGGAGGTTTCAAGGTCTTGGATGTCAAGGTGGCGGCCCTGATGGTGGCTCCGCGAGGCTCTTGGGCAGAGCCCATGGCTTGGTGCTGCCTAGTTGCCATGGCCGTGTGGGCGGCGTGGTAGCCGGGGTGTGGCATTCAGCGGCGGTGAATGGTGGCTGGGGTGAAAACCTGCTATTTCTTCGGATGGACCGGTGGTGGCGGACTCGTTCCCTTCTTGAAGGCATCGTCGCGGCTCTCATTTCCCTTCGTGTTGCTCCGGGGGAAACTCTGATCCTCGGATCGGGCGGCGCCAGCGCTCTGGTGTCTTCCCCTTCACGAAGGCGCCGCCTTGGAGCCCACGGTTCATCATATGTGGTTTCACCTCTTCGCGTAGTGCTAGGGATGGTGTTGCTGTGCTCAGCGCCTATGTATCTTGCCTTGGGTGTGTGTGTGCGTGTGTTGTGTGGGCGTGAGTTTGTACTGGGTGATGTTGAATGGTGCTTTATATATAAAGCGGGGAGAAAGCCTTTTTCGGTAAGTGCGTCTTCATAGGATACCCAAAAGAAATTGTTGGGTACACCTTCTATCACAGATCCGATGGCAAGATCTTTTTTGCCAAGAATGGATCCTTTCTAGAGAAGGAGTTTTTGTCGGAGTAATGGGCCACGGGTAGCCAAACCCGAGCCCCAGAACCTTTCAGGACATCGGGGCCGGCTGCGCCCCTCCAGACGCCAAGATTGAGCGCCGCCTTCTGGCGGCCGGCTGGCCGAACGGCCAACTACCAGAAGACGGCCGTGCTCAGGAAGGCCGCTCCAAGACGAGCCGACTCCTAGCGGGCGGCCTCCAGAGAGGCCGGCTCCTAGCAGTCGGCCCATGGCGCCCTCAGAGTCTGCGCCCCCATTAAGACGACAAGACAGGGTGACACTGCAGTATAGCCCATCACCCCCGTATCCAGGGCCGGGCGTGGCCACAGTGTTCCGTACAGGCGGAGATCTCCGCCCGGCGCGGCACTGTTGCCACTGCCCCCCTGACATCATTCCTGTCAGGCGAAGCCCTGTTCCCACGATCGTCTGTCAGTACGGCCCGAAGACAGCGGGCCCTACCGGTCAGCGAGAGCCCGGAAGACGGCGAGAGCTTCACCAGTCGGACCCGAGGGAGGCCGGCCCCCAGCAGTCGGCCCACTCCTTTCTCGGGGCCCACACGCCATTAACTAGAAAAGACGCGGAGTGGATATAGTGATCTCCCGCCAAGCGGCGGGACTGTAGCCACGCTCCCTTGACCAAGCCAGCGTCATTAGCGTTACGGCTACAGTAACCAGCAGCCGGCAAGACCCACGAGCGGCGGGGGCGGCCTGTCGGCTCCGTACCAGACCAGTCGGCGGGGCCCACCAGGCGGCGGGCCCCAGCAGTCGGCGGAGAAGCCGGCGACTAGAGAGACTGACAGCCAGGTCCTACACCCGGCCAGATTACCATTGTACCCCTAGGAGGTAGGCCTATATAAACCCCCCGAGGCACCCATGCAAAGGGTTGAAACCTGTTAGAATTAGACTCACACCTAGGGGGAGAAGAGAGCAAGCCTTGCCTTCTTCCACCTCTAGCATACAGCTCGAGGAGCACCATTTGTACTCACTAGTGCCTTAGTGATCATGCGGAGACCCCCAGAGCAGGACTAGGGGTGTTATCTCCTAGGAGAGCCCCGAACCTGGGTAAAGTCCGCCGGCGTTCGTGTCTACGCCTCATCCCGCTTCCAGGCACCGGCAACGTTCTACTCGCTCCCACCATGATAAGCCATCCATTAGCATATGTCGCACCCAACCCCCGACATTTGGCGCCCACCGTGGGGCGACGTACACCGTCCCCCAGAGACCTGTTCTGGACGGGAACCCTGTTCCTTCCTGGCGAGCGCAGCTAGCACGGCACGCTAGACGGCGCCTGCGCCGACACGCTGCACGGCGCGGAGGTCGCCTGCGCGGCGGGCTGCCTCGCCGATCTTGTCGGCGAGATTCGCCTCTCCGACGAGCCCGCGTCCAATGCGGGCACCGATGGCCCCGAGAGCCGCCTCGTGAGCCTCCTCGATCAGCTCCACGTCGCCAGCGAGCCTGTTGTGGACTTGGAGTCGGTTGGCTCCACCGACCCGATGCTTGTCGACTCCGACACGGCGTCGCTTGATGCGTTCCCCGCCAACGTGGTGGTCTACGACGAGCCGCTTCCTTGCGCGGACAGCGGCGGTAGCACCGTCACGGAAGTGCTCGTCATCAGCCAAGGTGAGCACTCTGGCGGAGGTGGCCAGGATCCGTTGCAAGCGGGGATGCAAGACCTGACTGCGCCCATCCCGGAAGATGCCGACACCGAGACACTGGAGGCACGCCGCGTCCAGCTCGTCGAGAGCGCTAACCGGCTGGCCAGCATGAGACGCCTCTCGGAGGCTTACCAGCATGAGATGGACCATGTTGTCGGTGGAACGCCGGCTCCTGGCGGGCCTAGCAGCATTGGCCAGATCCGGCAGCGTGGCGCGACCATCGCTAGCATGTTTGGGACTGATCGTCCCGTCTACGCCATGCCTGCGGAGAACATACAAGCTGCCCAGGCGGCAGCAGACGAGCTAGACAAGCTCGAGGGGGATGAGCGTCGCCACATGACGGAGCGAGTCCAACAGCTCCTCGACGCGGCTGCTGAGCAGCAAGAGGCCGGGTGCCGCGCTGAAGCGCCCAACCGGCGAAACGATGACCCACCTCCTTGCCGAGACCAAGGCACGACATCCCGGACGCCGACTGGTGGCGCCCGCGATAGAAGAGACAAGGAGCCGGCTGCTAGCCGCAGCCAGACTCGCATCACCATCGAGCGCGACCAAGACGGCCGCCCAAGAGCAGTGCAGCGACGAGATGACTGTCCGCCTCCTCCTCCCCGCAGGGTGAGGCGCATTTCCCCGCCGCCTGTTGATCACCCGTCACTCGGCGACCGCCTTGGCCGCCGAGAAGGAATCGGAGAAAACAATGCCCGCCATCGAATCGATCACCTCAATCGATCCCTGGCGCTAGAAGAAGAAGATGAGCTGGGTCCGCCATGCTTCGGCCCCCGCATCCGAGACAAACCTTTCCCCAAAGGGTTCACGCTCCCGAGAGATACACCCAAGTATACCGGCTCCGTGAAGCCGGAGGACTGGCTGGCCGACTACTCCACAGCTGTCAGCATCGGGAACGGCAACAAGCGCGTTGTCGTGAAGTACGTTCCGCTCATGCTCCAGGGCACGGCCCGGACATGGCTGAACAGCCTAAAGCCCCGCAGCATCAACAGCTGGGTTGATTTCACTGAAGCATTCGTCCGCAACTTCACCAGCACGTACAAACGGCCGCCCAAGCCCCGCCAGCTCTCCTTGTGCGTCCAAGGCCCCAACGAGTCGATTGGCGACTACCTCACGCACTGGGCCGAGCTGCGCAACTCTTGCGAGGGCGTGCACGAGGTGCAGGCCATCGAGTACTTCACTGTCGGGTGCCGAGAGGGGGCCCTCCTCAAGCACAATCTCCTCTGCGACGAGCCGGCAACCCTCGACGAACTGCTGATCATAGCAGACAAGTACGCCATGGCCGACTCCTCCATGAAGGCGGAGATCCAAGTTAACACGTCGGGCAAGGTGGCCCCTCAAGCTCCTCGGACCCCGGCTGGTGACACCAGTCAGCGACAGCAACCAAATGACAACAAGCGCAAGGCCATGCAGCCAACGTCCACAAGCTGGCAGGTGGTGACAGTCGAAGATCAGCAGCCAGAAAGGCAGCCTCCCCCCCCAAGCGCCAGAAGGGCGGCAAGCCCAACTGGTTGCCCGCCTTCTCATATGAGCAGACCCTTGATGCACCCTGCAAGTTCCACAGCGGCGCGAAGCCATCCAACCACACCACTCGGAAGTGCCACTGGCTCACCAGGATCGCCAAAGGTGACGGACTCCAGCCCCCTCCGCCTGCCGGCCCGCCGCCTCCTCCTCCTCAGCAGCCGGTGGTTCGGCCCGTCGGCGCGATACAAGATGAGTACCCTGAAGAGCATGGGGCTTATGTCGTGTTCACTAGCATGGCCGACGACAGGCGCAGCAGGCGGCGGCAGCAACAAGAAGTGAATGCAGTAGCATCGGAGACCCCTGAATTCATGCATTGGTCTGAGAAGCCCATCAGCTGGAGTAGAGCCGACCACTCGGAGGTGATGCCCAA
Organism: Triticum aestivum; assembly: GCF_018294505.1. Taxonomy (NCBI): domain Eukaryota; kingdom Viridiplantae; phylum Streptophyta; class Magnoliopsida; order Poales; family Poaceae; genus Triticum; species Triticum aestivum. The sequence continues at coordinate 493,141,130 of NC_057808.1, read as the reverse complement.
TCCCGGCTCTTATGCTCTGGTGTTGGATGCCACCTTTGCCACGGAGAGGCGAGCTGCTCGCTTCTCCCGAGTTCTGATAGATGGCGGCAGCAGCATCAACATCCTGTATAAAGATAACATGGAGAAGTTGGGAATCAAGCAGAGACATCTTCAGCCCAGCCGGACTGTTTTCCATGGCATTGTTCCAGGCCTTTCCTGCTCACCAATCGGCAAGACTCAGATAGATGTCCTCTTCGGGGACAAAAATCATTTCCGCCGAGAGCCAGTCTGGTTTGAGGTGGTGGACCTTGAGAGCCCTTATTATGCATTGCTCGGTCGGCCTGCCTTGGCCAAGTTTATGGAGGTCCCTCACTATGCCTACCTGAAGATGAAGATGCCGAGCTCCAAGGGAATCCTGACCATAGCAGGAGACTACAAGAAGTCGTCCGCCTGCGCAGCAGAGAGCAGCCGGTTAGCCGAGTCCCTCGTGATCGCGGCTGAGAAGCGGCTCCTTGACCGGGTGGTGGCCATGGCCGACAAGCAGCCGGAAATATCATCCAAACCCAAGGAGTCGGAAGCCGAGGGCTCGTTCAAGCCGGCGAAGGAAACAAAGAAGATACCCTTGGACCCGGAGCACCCGGAGAGGCATGCTGTCATAGGTGCAAACCTTGACAGCAAATAGGAAGGCGAGCTCGTCGATTTCCTCTGTGAGAATCGGGACATCTTTGCATGGTCTCCCAAGGACATGCCGGGTGTTCCGACGGAATTCGCCGAGCACAAGCTACACGTCCGGTCTGATGCCAAGCCAGTCAGGCAGCCCTTGCGCCACCTGTCAAAGGAAAAGAGAAGAGTTGTTGGAGAAGAGATAGCCCGGCTTCTAGCAGCCGGCTTCATCATGGAGGTGTTCTTTCCAGAGTGGTTAGCCAACCCAGTCCTAGTGCTGAAAAAGAACAAGCAGTGGCGCATGTGTATTGATTATACTAGCCTCAACAAAGCATGCCCCAAAGATCCCTTTGCCTTACCAAGGATTGACCAGGTGATAGACTCCACAGCCGGATGCGAGCTGTTGAGTTTTTTGGATGCATACTCAGGGTACCACCAGATCAAGCTAAACCCGGCCGACAGGCTGAAGACCGCCTTCATCACGCCATTCGGAGCCTTCTGCTACCTGACCATGATGTTCGGCTTGAGGAATGCCGGCGCCACTTTTCAGCGATGCATGCAGAAGTGTCTCCTTAAGCAACTCGGTAGAAACGCCCACGTCTATGTGGATGATGTTGTGGTGAAGACAGAGAAGTGTGGAACGCTGCTAGAAGACCTCAAGGAGACCTTTGAGAATTTGCGCCGATTTTAGATCAAGCTCAACCTGGAGAAATGCATCTTTGGAGTACCAGCCGGCCAGCTTCTTGGCTTTCTGGTCTCAGAGCGCGACATAGAATGCAACCCTGTGAAGATCAAGGCCATCGAGAGGATGGAAGTGCCCACTCGACTGCTGGACGTGCAAAAGTTCACCGGCTGCTTGGCATCCATCAGCCGTTTCATCAGCCGGCTGGGCGAGAAGGCTCTTCCCCTGTACCAACTCATGAAGAAGACCACCTTTTTCGAGTGGAACGACAAGGCAGATGAAGCTTTCCTCCAGCTCAAGAAGATGTTGACCACTCCGCCTGTCCTGGCGGCTCCGACTCCTAAGGAGCCCATGCTCATAGTGGTGGAATGCAAGGAACAAGGCAAAGCACTACCAGTCCAGAGGCCAATGTATTACCTGAGTGAAGTGTTGTCCGCCTCCAAGCAAAACTACCCCCACTACCAGAAGATGTGCTATGGCCTGCACTTTGCCGCCAAGAAATTAAAGCCATATTTTCAAGAACACCCAATCACTGTGGTCTGCACTGCTCCCCTTGCCGAGATCATTGGAAGCCGAGATGCCTCAGGCCGAGTGGCCAAATGGGCCATAGATTTGGCCCCCTACACCATCTACTACCAGCCTCGCACCGCCATCAAGTCACAAGCACTGGCCGACTTCCTCGTCGACTGGGCCGAGACCCAGTACTTGCCACCAGCGCCAGACTCCACCCATTGGCGAATGCACTTTGATGGTTCCAAGATGCGCACTAGTTTGGGAGCTGGCATCGTCCTCACCTCTCCCAAAGGCGACAAGCTCAGATATGTGCTGAAAATTCACTTTGCCGCCTCCAACAACGTTGCCGAATACAAAGCACACATTCACGGGCTCCGGCTTGCCAAGGAACTCGGCATTCGCCGGATCCTGTGTTATGGAGATTCCGACTTGGTGGTCCAGCAGTCGTCAGGTGATTGGGACGCCAAGGATGCAAACATGGCGAGTTACCGCTTCCTCGTACAGCAACTCAGTGGATACTTTGAGGGATGCGAGTTTCTCCATGTGCCAAGAAATGACAATGAGCAAGCTGATGCCTTGGCACGGATTGGCTCCACCCGGCAAGCAATACCAGCGGGCGTCGCCCTGCAACGCCTCCTTAAGCCGTCCGTCAAGCCATCGCTAGAGTTGGATTCCATCTTTGTGCCGGCTCCTCCTGAAGCAGTCGGAACCGACTTGAGGACCCCAGCAGCCGGCACGGGGAATTCGGCAGGTGACTCGGGGACTGCAGCAGCCGCACCCGGCCCGGGGACTTCAGAACTCGGCCCGGGGACTGCAGCAGTTGGCCCGGGGACTTCATCAACTCAGCAAGCGGCAGCCGACTCCAACCCGCCGCCTCCCGGGCCAACCGCCCTCGTGCAAGTAGCAGTCGAAGAAATTGCAGCACCGTCATGGGCCCAGCCCATCCTGAACTTCCTGGTGAACAATGAGCTGCCAACTGATGAGATCTCGGCCTGGCAAGTGCAACGCCGAGCAGCAGCATACACCATAATCAACAGAGAACTTGTGAGGCGCAGTGTCACTGGTGTTTACCAGCGTTGCGTAGAGCCGGAGCAAGGCCAAGCAATCCTCAGAGATATCCATCAGGGCGAGTGTGGTCACCACGCGGCTTCAAGAGCACTCCTGGCCAAGGCTTTCCGCCATGGTTTTTTCTGGCTGACTGCTCTAGAAGATGCCAAAGAACTGGTCCAGAAATGCAAAGGGTGCCAGAAGTTCCGCTCCAAACCACATCAGCTGGCTTTTGCACTCAAGACTATCCCCAGTGCCTGGCCCTTTGCCGTCTGGGGCCTAGACATGGTGGGACCATTCAAGATGGCGCGTGGCGGCATGACTCATCTGCTTGTTGCGGTGGACAAGTTCACCAAGTGGATAGAAGCAAAGCCAATTAAGAAATTGAATGGTCCGACTGCTGTGACTTTCATCTCCGACATCACCATCCGGTATGGCATACCACACAGGATCATCACCGACAATGGCACAAACTTTGCCAAAGGCGCCTTGGCCCGTTTCTGCGCGATGCAGGGCATCCGACTGGACTTAGCGTCCGTTGCCCATCCGCAGTCAAACGGCCAAGTGGAGCGAGCAAACGGCCTCATTTTGTCTGGCATCAAGCCCTGACTGGTCGAGCCTCTGGAGCGTTCAGCCGGCTGTTGGCTCGATGAGCTGTCGGCCGTCCTCTGGAGCCTGCGCACAACTCTGAACAAATCAACTGGCTTCACGCCTTTCTTCCTCGTCTACGGTGCTGAAGCCGTCATCCCGACGGACATAGATTTCGACTCCCCTCGAGTCACCATGTACACTGAAGAGGAGGCAGAAGAAGCACGACAAGACGGCGTCGATCTGCTGGAAGAGGGTCGGCTGTTGGCACTCAGCCGGTCCACCATCTACCAGCAGAGCCTGCACCGTACTACAACCGGAAGGTCAAGCCAAGATCCTTCCAACAGGGAGACCTTGTGCTCTGACTGATCCAGCGAACAGCCGGCCAGCACAAGCTCTCGGCACCTTGGGAAGGCCCCTTCATCATCAACAAGGTGTTGGGCAACAACTCCTACTACCTCATCGACGCTCAAAAGCCTCGAGCACGCAAAATAGATGACTCCAGCAACGAGACGAAGCGACCATGAAATGCAAACCTCCTTCGAAGGTTTTACAGTTGATGCAGTATGTACCACGCGAACTTTTGTATTAAATACGAAGACTCCGGGTCCCCCGAGAAGAGCTCGGGGACTGCCCTCTTTTATCTATATGATAAGTATTACGCCTGTCATTGTGATATTTCATTAGTCCGTCTGGCACCGGTTTCGACCAGTTGACCCGGGGACTTGCCGCCTTGTGCTATGTAATGCTTCCTGCAGCCGGACAAGTAATGCGTTGGCACTTAAGCCCTCTCCTGTCAGAAGCTACAGCTCGCAGAGCGACTGTCCGGCTGTCCAAGGACCCCCAAATCCAGGACTCCCTCAGTAGCCCTGAACCAGGCTTCAATGACGATGAGTCCGGCGCGCAGATTGTCTTCGGCATTGCAAGGCGGGTTCTTCCTCCGAATACTCCATAGAAGATTTTGAACATAAGGATAGTGTCCGGCTCTGCAAAACAAATTCCACATACCACCGTAGAGAGTATAATATTTCCACAAATCTAATCTGCTGACAACTTTTCATATCGTGACATCACGCCACGGCCCGGTCATTATTCGAACCGTTTTTCTCAACCAGCTACAGCACATATTGCAAGGCCATCAAGCCTTATGGTGACGGCACAGTGGAACTCTCAATGAAAGCACCAATGTCAGTGTCAAAATCGGCGGATCTCGGGTAGGGGGTCCCGAACTGTGCGTCTAAGGTGGGTGGTAACAGGAGGCGGGGGACACAATGTTTACCCAGGTTCGGGCCCTCTCGATGGAGGTAATACCCTACTTCCTTCTTGATTGATCTTGATGATATGAGTATTACAAGAGTTGATCTACCACGAGATCATAGAGGCTAAACCCTAGAAGCTAGCCCATGATTATGATTGTTGTTGTCCTATGGACTAAACCCTCCGGTTTATATAGACACCGGAGGGGGCTAGGGTTACAGAGAGTCAGTTACAAGGGAGGAGATCTACATATCTGAATTGCCAAGCTTGCCTTCCACGCCAAGGAGAGTCCCATCCGGACACGGGACGAAGTCTTCAATCTTGTATCTTCATAGTCCAACAGTCCAGCCAAAGGATATAGTCCGGCTGTCCGAGGACCCCCTAATCCAGGACTCCCTCAGTCGCCTTGAGGCCCTCGGTGTTGGTCAGCTCCCGGAGTCGTTGGATGGCGGCGGCACCGTCTGCTGACACCGGCTTCAGCTTGTAGCCCCAGCTGGCCCGAGGCTCAGCCGGTGGGCTGGCTACGTAGGCCGGCAGGTTGAGGAAGTCGACGGCCGGGTCCACGTTCTCCACGTAGAAGTAAGATTGCTGCCACATCTTAACCGACTGTGGCAGCTTGAGGGTGGGGAAGGCGTTCTTCGAAGACGGCCGGCGCACCGCGATGAAGGCACCATACTGGGCAGCCATCTCCTGGATGGAGGTGCCCAGCTTGGTGTAGAAGAATGCTCCCCACAGCTCGATGGTGGCGAGGATGCCGAGATAGCCTTCGCACATCGTGACGAAGGCGGCCAGGAGCATCACGGTGTTGGGCGTGATGTGGTGAGGTTGGAGATGGTAAAATTCGAGGAATGAGCGGAGGAAGCCACTCACCGGCAAGCCGAAGCCATGGATGAAGAGCGAGCGGAAGATGACCCGCTCGTTCTCCCCCGGCGCCGGCGAGATCTCCCCCGCTGGAGGCATGCGTGCCTTCACGTAGTTTGCGCCGGGAAGGCACCGCGTGTCGCGGAGGAAAGCAATGTGTTCTTCGTGGACATTCGACCTGTCCCAGTCTCCTCCATGCTTGCGCGCCATGAAGGGCTCGACAAAGAGAGCGGCGCGGCGGGAGAACTGCGATTGGGGCGGGGCCAAGAGGGAGCGGGGACGAGCAGCGGCGGCGCTCCGGCGGAGCTCGGGGGCGTTGCGATGGGAGGAAGAAGAAGGAGGGAAATGGGGTGGAGGGGCGCGCGTGCTTCGCCGCTCCCTCCCCTCTCCCTACTTATACCCTACGGGCTATGAAGCCGAGGGGATGGGCGTGGGATCGTGGGATTAACTGTGCCCACGACCCCACGCTCCCGCCTTTACCGCGCGAGTTACTGCGCGCAGTAACTCCGCGGGGAACCCCAACCGCCCGCCTCGGCCGCAGCGGATCCGCTCGCATGCCGAGGCCCGGTGGTGGTGGGCCCAGCCTACAGCCACGTCCCATCACGCGCGTGGCGCCTGAGGGAGTCCTGGATTAGAGGGTCCTCGGACAGCCGGACTATATACTTTGGCCGGACTGTTGGACTATGAAGATACAAGATTGAAGACTCCGTCCCGTGTCCGGGTGGGACTCTCCTTTGCGTGGAAGGCAAGCTTGGCAATTCGGATATGTAGGTCTCCTCCCTTGTAACCGACTCTGTGTAACCCTAGCCCCCTCCGCAGTCTATATAAACCGGAGAGTTTAGTCCGTAGGACAACAATCACAATCATAATCATAGGCTAGCTTCTAGGGTTTAGCCTCTATGATCTCGTGGTAGATCAACTCTTGTAATACTCATATCATCAAGATCAATCAAGCAGGAAGTAGGGTATTACCTCCATCGAGAGGGCCCAAACCTGGGTAAACATTGTGTCCCCCGCCTCCTGTTACCATTAGCCTTAGACGCACAGTTCGGGACCCCCTACCCGAGATCCGCCGGTTTTGACACCGACATTAGTGCTTTCATTGAGAGTTCCACCGTGCCGTCATGGTAAGGCTTAATGGCTTGTCTTGTTGTCAAGGAAAACATTACCTCTGGGGGAGCCCTGGCTGTAGGCCAAACTCTCCGACTAGGCGGCTTCGTCATGACCGCCCGTTCAGCCGTCGCGCCGACGATGACTTCTCGGGTCATCAAAAACAGCCTCCACGTCGGCTCGGGATTCACCGAGCAGATGGATCCAATGGAGATCTCTTCCTTGAATGAGCTCTTGGATTGCATCGCCGCCCTGGGAGTCGCTACGGACTATGATCAGATCAGGCTTAAACCCGACCAAAGGGAGATTAACTCTCCGCCGGTCACCCATCAGATAGCGGTGGTGGAGGAGCAATGCAGCGATTCTTCCTCTATTTTGAGGACAAACTATGTCCAGATTCCCGAGCTCTCCGAGCCGGAGACCCGTCTACGGGAGGACATGGCCCAAGCTTCGAACCTAGAATCGGACAGCGGGCTAGAAAAATTGGGCAACATCCCGGAGCCCGAACTGCCAAACTCGGAAACTCCTCTGCCCCTGGGTCTTAGACCGGGTCAGGGTTTGGACCTAAATCTACCCACCCACCCAGACATAAGTGATCTTTCCCACATTAGACAAGAGCCCCAAGAGACAGTACATCACTATTGGGCCAGATTCCTCCTTGTAATGAGCAAGGTCAAGGACTGTCGTGAGGAAGACGCAATTTCATTCTTTTGCAAAAATTGCACGGACAAGGGAATCCTCAACGCCATAAGTCGCCGTGACATAGCACACTTCGCTGACTTGGCCCTAGTACAGAAGTACTGTGCGATGGAAAGCGCCTGGAAAACCCAAACAAAATTCTAGGATCCTCCGGCTCTCACTAAACCCCCCGTCCGAGCTAAAAGGGTGTACTCTCGTAAGTCACCCGATCCAATTACAAAGAAACCAAAGCCCACTACAGGGCGTGGAACCGTACTGGAGGGATGGCTCAATGGGCCATGCAAAATTCACAGTACACCGGATACCATGCCAACACATAGCCTTAGAGCATGTTGGATACTCCGGCAGGTGCCCAAGAGCGGCGAGGATCTCCTCATCAACAATACCACAGAGCACCATCCCGTGGAAAATAACAATACAGTATTGACAATCTTTGAGACTTTCGCCTCAAATAATAGGCGCAAGCGAGCACTCCGCAACCTCGCCGAAGTCTGCCACGTTGCAGCAATAAATCCATGGAACGATACGGCCATAACCTTCAATGCCAGTGACGGACCTCAATTCCGAACAGCCCGAGCACCAGCCGCTCTGGTCCTTAGTCCAATTGTGGACGGCTTCCGGCTTACTAAAGTGCTCATGGACGGTGGTAGCGGATTAAACCTCATCTACGAGGAGACTCTTAGCAAAATGGAAATAGACAAGAGCCGCATTGAGCAAAGCAGCACGACCTTCAGAGGAATCATCCCTAGTCGGGAGGCACGATGTGCGGGAAAATCACACTAGATGTGGTATTCGGCACGCCAGAGAATTATAGGTCCGAAGAAATCACATTCCAAGTGGCCCCGTTCAATAGCGGATACCACACCCTTTTAGGGCAGGAGGCATTCACGATCTTCCAAGCTATACCCCATTATAGGTACATGAAGCTCAAGATGCCCGGGCCCAATGGAATCATCACTCTAGCTAGTGATCCGGACATAGCACTCCGCGCCGAAAATAAAACCGCCACACTGGCCCTCGAGGCGTTATCCGAAGCCCTCGCGGCCGAAGAACTAACTGCGCTGCACTCCACAGTGGACAGGGACGACGTGATACTTGACAAAAGACCCAAATCCACCTCTTTTAAACCAGCGGACGAAATAGTCAAATTCCAGGTCCACCCAACGGACCCTACAAAGACAGCATCCATCGGAGCACAGCTGAACCCCACAACAGACGCCGCACTGTGGGAGTTCTTGCGCGAGAATTGGGACATCTTTGCCTGGCATCCTTCAGACATGCCAGGAATCCCACGCAGGCTGGCCGAGCATAGCCTAAACATTCTAAAGGGATACAAGCCGGTCAACCAGACTCTTTGGCATTTCTCAGAGCCTAAGCGACAAGCCATGGGAGAGGAGCTAGCCAAGTTACTCGAGGCCGGATTCATTAGAGAAATAAAACATCCAGACTGGCTAGCAAACCTGGTAATGGTACCAAAGAAGGACAAATCCTGGCGCCTATGTGTCGATTTCAAGGACCTTAACAAGGCTTGCCCCAAGGATCCCTTTCCCCTCCCCCGCATCGATCAAATCATCGACGCTACCGCAGGACACGACTCATTGTGTTTCCTCGACGCATACTCCGGATACCATCAAATCAAGATGGCGGAGTCCGATCAAGCCGCAACGGCATTCATCACTCCATACGGCCCCTTCTGTTATAACACCATGCCTTTCGGGCTCAAAAACGCCGGTGCAACCTATCAACGCATGATTCAGACATGCCTGGAAACACAAATCGGCAAAACAGTGGAGGCATACGTAGACGATGTGGTCATCAAAACCAGACACGTCGAATCTTTAATAGACGACTTGAGGCTTACGTTCGACAATCTCCGAACATATGACATCAAGCTCAATCCGGAAAAATGCGTTTTCGGCGTGCCCGCCGGAAAGCTCTTCGGCTTCATCGTTTCCAATAGAGGAATTGAAGCAAATCCAGCTAAAATCCGAGCTCTGTCCCAGTTGGCTATCCCAACAGACCTCAAGCAAATCCAGAAATTAACTGGATGCGTGGCTGCCTTAAGCCGCTTTATCTCCTGATTGGGAGAAAAGGCACTACCTCTTTATCGCCTCCTTCGACGCACCGAAGACTTCGAGTGGATGGATGCGGCCACGGCCGGATTGGAAGAAATAAAAGCCCTCTTGGCCAGCAACCCAATCTTGGCCGCACCAAATGTCGGCGAACCAATGTTGTTATATATAGCGGCAACTCACCAGGTTGTAAGCGCAGTGCTCGTCGTCGAACGAGAGACGGACGGACATAAGTTCCCGCTTCAAAAGCCGGTGTACTACGTATCCACTGTCCTCACCCCATGCAAATCACGGTACCCACATTATCAAAAGATAGCATACACGGTCTTCATGGCATCCCGGAAACTACGACACTACTTTCAAGAGTTTTCAATTACGGTGGCCTCTGAAGTACCACTCAACGACATACTAAATAACCGCGATGCCACGGGCCAGATTGCTAAATGGGCTATCGAGCTCCTCCTGTTCGACATAACATACAAACCACGGCGAGCCATTAAGTCACAAGTACTGGCGGATTTCGTTGCCGAATGGACAGAAGCCGAACTCCCTAAAGACTACGGCGCGTACTCCAATTGGATCGTGCACTTTGACGGCTCTAAGATGCTGGCTGGTCTGGGGGCAGGCGTCGTCCTGACATCCCCCACCGGAGATACAGTCCAATACGTACTCCAAATATTATACACAGACTCCAACAATGCAGCCGAATATGAGGCCCTGTTGCATGGTTTCCGGATGGCAGTCTCCATGGGCATTCAACGCGTAGAGGTGCGTGGGGATTCGAACCTCGCAATATCTCAAATAAATGGAGACTTTGATGCCAAGGATCCAAAAATGGCGGCTTACCACAATGTCGTCCTCAAAATGTTAAATCGGTTGGAGGGACTCGAATTCCACCATGTGGCCCGAGAAAACAATCAAGCGGCAGATATCCTCGCCCGCATCGGCGCTAAGCGCGACCCTGTCCCACCTAACATCTTCTTGGAAAGGCTGTTCAAGCCATCCGTGGTGTGGGAAGGGGAGACCGGCAACAACTGTCCGGATCCGGCCACAACACCAGATCCCGAACACTCTGACGTAATCGGAGGCTCCGCCACCAAAATAACACCTTCAGCCCACGTGATTATGGCTGTCATCGCCCCGTGGACAGAACCCTTCTTGGCTTACCTAAATAGGCAAGAACTCCCTGAGGACCCAAACGAGGCACGTTGCATTGTGCGGCGGTCTAAAGCCTACAAGGTCCACAGGGAGAGCTTTATAAGAAAAGCGCTACTGGAGTACTTAAAAGGTGCATCTCCGAAGAGGAAGGACGACAACTCTTGGCAGAAATTCATGCTGGACTCGGCGGCCATCACGCCGTTGCTCGGGCCCTTGTAAGCAATGCCTTCCGTACAGGTTTCTACTGGCCGACAGCCCGAGCAGACGCACAAGACCTCGTCCAACATTGCGCCGGTTGCCAGCATTTTGCAAATCAAAGCCATATGCCACCTACCGCTCTCCAAACAATCCCCATTACTTGGCCCTTTGCGGTCTGTGGGCTTGATATGGTCAGACCCCTTAAAGGAGGAAGCCATAAGAAAAAATACCTATTGGTCATGGTGGATAAATTCACCAAATGGATAGAAGCCAAACCAGTTACAACGGCCGAGTCTAGACTAGTGATAGACTTCATATCCAGGGTTGTACACCGTTATGGTGTCCCCCACAGCATCATCACCGATAACGGCTCGAACTTCACAGCTACCGAGGTAAAAACTTGGTGCGGCAACATGGGCATTAAGCTCGATTATGCCTCCGTCTATCACCCCCAAACAAACGGTCAAGTCGAACGAGCAAATGGTCTTATTATGAGCGGCATTAAACACAGATTAGTGTGATCCTTGAAGGAATCAGATACGCACTGGGTTGAGGAGCTCGACTCCGTACTATGGGGGCTGCGGACCACGCCGAATCGCACTACCGGATACACACCGTTTTTATGGTGTACGGCGCAGAGGCGGTACTGCCCTGCGACATCATTCATGACTCACCTCGAGTGCGCATGCACGAAGAGAAAGAAGCCGAGCTTGATCGGTAGGATAGTTTAGACGCCCTGGAGGAGGAGCGTGACGTTGCAAAAGCCCGCTCCGCATTCTATCAGCAACAGGCTCGACGGTATCAAAGCAGAGAAGTACGGGCCAAAACTTATAACGTTGGTGAACTCATTCTACGCCTACTAGAGAAGAAAAAGGACAAGCTCAAGCCCAAATGGGAAGGTCCCTTCATCATCGATAAAGTTCTAACCGGTGGAGCGTACCGTCTGCATGATGCATCTGACAATCGACTCGAGCCAACCCCATGGAACGCGGCCAGACTCCGAAGGTTCTACGCCTAGTACCGGACTCTGCGTTCGTCTCCTTACCTCCGCCTTTTTCATATATATCATCTATCTGTCTTTCTTTTTTCTTTCTTCCCTTTTTTCTTCATGGCCTTAAAATCTTAAAATGTGTCTTGACTACACAATCTTGACGCGCCGGGCATGCTCATTATACCTGGGGGCTTCTGATACAGAAGCTTAATATAATTATATTCCGGGCTTCATGCCCCCTGCACATGTGTTACGTTTGCACATGTACCTTTTCTTCGCCATTATATGCATCGATATGACTTAAGTTTTGGCCAAGCTGGGTTGCCTGGCTCTTGTGTTTATGCCCTATGTTCCCGTTAATTCGGCTAGGGCATAAGGGGAGCACCTCTGCGATTGTTACTGCCGGGTCAGCCGGATGTGTACCTCAGACTGGGTGAAGCCGAAAGCTAGTGTTCTTAAGGGAATATTCGGTCGGTAAACAAAAGATGACTTTTACTTATTGCAATACATACCCCCAGATGTTTATATCCTGCGTCTCTTTTCACCGTTCGGACATGCACATTAATGCATGTGTACCCAGGGAAAGGAACCCTTAACGGAACTATTCTCCCTGGAAGATATTCTTACTATCCATGTAATATAACATAGCTAGTTGGGTACTTGTCTATTCAAGCACTTATGACCCCTACGCCTAGTTTCCACGCGTACCCCGGTTTTTAAATAACTGAGAGGGTATTCGGATACACTCCGGACTGTCGGGTCCGGAGGTCGAAGCGAAAAGGTCCGCCATGACAAATGATTTATAATCCGGCTAGGGACAACATATGTCCTTTGAAGTACACGGTCACTTCGACTGACTAAATTCTTCTTCTATTCCATCCAACAGGCTGTCTAGCCTACAATCCTGTTGGGAATACTTTGCGGCTAATTTTACCTGGTCATATACCAGACTAACGGGGATCTCTTTCCCATCAGACCCTACAGGACCGACCTCGGCCATGTGATTCGGGTCAACCTTGGTATATCGCGTCTTCACCATGGCCCAGGCTTCCCTTGCACCTTGTCGACAGGCCGATATCTTCCATAATCGGAAGCGCCGCCGCGCTCCCTTGAGCATCTCTACGAGCTCCCCCATGCCTCCTGGCAGGGAGGCGGATGGCCACAAGGCCTGGGAAATGCCCTGCATCACCTGCCGAACTTGTTCGTGCAGTTGTGAGAGATCTTGCAGAAGATCGCCCGCAGATCCGGGCATCTCCTCTTCGGGACGACCCGTCAGCATACCTACAGATATAACTTTGTTAGCCGGTTTCTTCGCCGAAGTCTATAAAAGTTTGTTCAAGCACTTACTAAAGATGCCGCGTCGAAGCCTCTTATTCTCCTTTACAGGGTCTGCAAGCTGGGCCCGAATATCTTTCAGTTCAACGCCCAGCCGGGTATTGGCATCTTGGAGATCGTTTTTTCTCCCGCCTAACCCGCATAAGCACGCGCTCGCCAGCCTCTAGTTGTCGTTGAGCATGTTGCTCATCCCCTCTCACGATCTCCGGATTCACTTCGGGATTATCTGCAGAATCTATTGTTAGATTTGCATGCATGCCGAATACTAACTGGTACATGTCGTTTCATTCTTTTCGATCAAGACAAGTATTACCAGATGGGGCCTTCTTGGACTCCTCCATTCCGGCAACTGCGGCCCGTAGCTGGACTTTGCATTCCTCCAGCTCTTGAGACAACTGGGTATTCTTCTCCATAAGAACTTACGCATATATTGATCCTTAAATCAGTTGTGCCAACTGTTTCAAGTCTCAGGGGCTACTGATATACATAATTATCAGATTTTCTTACCCGTACATCCTTTACATACTGGTCCGTCGCTCTGGCAAGGCCATTTTGAGCAGCTCGGATGTACGCGTCTCCTGAGTTGAAGGCGTCGAACGCCTCTTCGGAAAAGCTAGGGTCGCGGAGTACGGCCCGACGACATCTGTGATTCATGGCGCTCTCCACTTCGGAAGTCATAACGGACAGCCTATCTGCATCCTCTGTAGGAGGAACATCCGGTGTTGTCCCCACGTTAGCATCTGCCCCTAAGCCCGGCTCTAGAGTCCGGCTGGTGGAGGTGTGGTCGGTAGGCCCTCCGGACACGATCCGGCGAGCGTTTTTTTTGCCAGGAACCATGGACGTTATTATATTTTAAAGACGACAACCACAGAGCATGGTTTTTTTTCATACCTCTACGACGGCATCTCAGTCATGACCGCCATCCTTTTAAGCCTACCCGGCTTCGGTGACCCTTGTTGATGGGTCACCACGGGTTCGGCATGGCGCCCCGAGGGCCTTCCCTGTAAGACGCAATACGTGTGCGGTGGGTAAAGTGCAAAGAAGGGATCCTTTTCGGAAGTTGGGACTCCGATTTTACTTGCATGCAATGCCGGGAGCAGGCCAAGATAATCGGCTATGATGGCCACCAAGGCACCGTCGCAGCTTAACTGATAGAACGTCCTGTCAACGAGCTCCACAAATATGTCCGGATCTTCTTCGAGTCCGGGGTCGAGGGCCCGGTCAGGGTCCTCTGGCTGTGGAGATGGGCTGTGGACCTCCCTCACAGCTTTTTGCAGTTCCTGCTATGAAATAGCAAGGTAAATATTTATGATGAAGAATGCGGGAAGGTCTGGAGTAAAAGGTAGCAGCTCACCCAGTTTGGGGGGTTGTACATGGAGAATCCATCCCGTGGCTTAATGCGGATGAACTCCTATTCCTCTCATTTGTACAAATCGGACAGTATTTTCGCTAGAGCAGCGGCGGAGTCCGAACCTTTACGACCGCAGCGGGTGGCATCGTCTTCTCCATTGAAGTGCCACATGGGTTTCCCCTGATATTGAAGTGGTTGCACCCCCCGCATTATACATATTGACATAACCTCGATTATCGTCAGTCCTGACTTGGCCAGCATTTTTATCCTGCCCATCAGGACAACGACCTCTCTGTTATCTTCCTCCTGGGGGCTCCGAGGGCGCCAGCTGTGGCGTTTCTTCAGAGGGGCATTATCAAACTCAGGGAGGCCCATCCGAATAGGGTCTAGAAGAGGGACGTCCTCCATATAAAACCACTCCGAAAGCCAGTCTTTGGATGTCTTCTTCGAAGTACCGGACAGGTATCCGGTCCCGATGATGCGCCATATTTCGGCTCCGCCCACTTAATATATTGACCCCTCCTGTGTACGGGGTACGAGGCAGAATAGCCTCTTCCATAGCTCGAAATGAGCTTCGCAGCCCAGAAACAGCTCGCAAAAGGCGACGTAGCCGGCGATGTGTAATATGGAGGCGGGAGTAAAATTATGCAGCTGGAGGCCATAGAACTCCAGGAGCCCGCGGAAGAACGGATGGATTGGAAATCTGAGTCCCCTCAATAAGTAAGGGACAAGGCATACCCGCTCCTCCCTGGATGGGTTGGGAAAGCTCTCTGCTTGCTCCCCGCCATTATAAGTGGCTAGTCCGACTCGGACGGGGACCATATACACAGGAGGGAGAAACCCCTGGGTCTGCAACTCTACTGATTGGCTGTGGGGGACGGAACACTTCTCCCAGTTTCCTGGCTTAGTACTATGGGAGCGAGAGGAGGAGCTGCGATGGCCGGCCATGATGGGATGGTATTTTCCGGGCACGCTCTGAGGGATACTCGCTGTGGGAGGATGGTGTGATCTGGATCTAAGGATCCCCGTCCCTTTAAATAGGCAACTTACTTACATGGTTAGGGTGGCAAATGTAAAAATGCCCCGACTTCTCGCATTCGCTCGACACGTGGAGATAGCCATTATTAAAGCACAGAAGCCGAGGAGTGCAACATTCATGGGAAGCCGGACACTACTCGTTACGACAGGTACTCGGGATTTGGAGAAGAACCCGCCTTGCAATGCCGAAGACAATCTACGCGCCGGACTCATCGTCATTGAAGCCTGGTTCAGGGGCTACTGAGGGAGTCCTGGATTAGGGGGTCCTCGGACAGCCGGACTATATACTTTGGCTGGACTGTTGGACTATGAAGATACAAGATTGAAGACTTCGTCCCGTGTCTGGGTGGGACTCTCCTTTGCGTGGAAGGCAAGCTTGGCAATTCGCATATGTAGATCTCCTCCCTTGTAACCGACTCTGTGTAACCCTAGCCCCCTCCGGTGTCTATATAAACCGGAGGGTTTAGTCCGTAGGACAACAATCACAATCATAATCATAGGCTAGCGTCTAGGGTTTAGCCTCTACGATCTCGTGGTAGATCAACTCTTGTAATACTCATATCATCAAGATCAATCCAGCAGGAAGTAGGGTATTACCTCCATTGAGAGGGCCCAAACCTGGGTAAACATTGTGTCCCCCGCCTCCTATTACCATTAGCCTTAGACGCACAGTTCGGGACCCCCTACCCAAGATCCGCCGGTTTTGACACCGACAACGCCCATGACGGGCGGCGGGCCTAGAAGCTTAGCCAACATGCCACTTAGTTCCCACCGTTGCATTCGAAATTCCAGATAAATCCGACTGGACGTAGCCGACTCCCTCAGGCGGCTTGCCAGGAGTCGGATGAAGCTTCCACCCATAGCACCCGGAGGAGGAAACTGTTGAGGCTTCTTGGCCCCTCAGCCGCGGCGCCTCACCAGCTTCGGGGACTACTGTCGGAGCAATGGGCCACGGGTAGCCTAACCCGAGCCCCAGAACCTTTCAGGACATCGGGGCTGGCTGCGCCCCTCCAGACGCCAAGATAGAGCGCCTCCTTCTGGCGGCCGGCTGGCCGAACGACCACTGCCGGAAGACGGCCGTGCTCAGGAAGGCGGCTCCAAGACGAGCCGACTCCTAGCAGGTGGCCTCCAGAGAGGCCGGATCCTAGCAGTCGGCCCATGGCGCCCTCAGACTCTGCGCCCCCATTAAGACGACAAGACAGGGTGACGCTGCAGTATAGCCCATCACCCCCGTATCCAGGGACGGGCGTGGCCACAGTGTTCCGTACAGGCGGAGATCTCCGCCCGGCGCGGCACTGTTGCCACTCCCCCCTGACATCATTCCTGTCAGGCGAAGCCCTGTTCCCACGACCGTCTGTCAGTACGGCCCGAAGACGGCGGGCCCTATCGGTCAGCGAGAGCCCAGAAGACAGCGAGAGCTTCACCAGTCGGACCCGAGGGAGGCCGGCCCCCAGCAGTCAGCCCGCTCCTTTCTCGGGGCCCACACGCCATTAACCAGAAAAGACGCGGAGTGGCTACAGTGATCTCCCGCCAGGCGGCGGGACTGTAGCCACACTCCCCTGACCAAGCCAGCATCATTAGCATTACGGCTACAGTAACCAGCAACCGGCAAGACCTGCGAGCAGCGGGGGCGGCCTGTCGGCTCTGTACCAGACCAGTCGGCGGGGCCCACCAGGCGGCGGGCCCCAGAAGTCGGCAGAGAAGCAGGCGACCAGAGAGACTGACAGCCAGGTCCTACACCCGGCCAGATTACCATTGTACCCATGGGGGTAGGCCTATATAAACCCCCCAGGGCACCCATGCAAAGGGTTGAAACCTGTTAGAATTAGACTCACACCTAGGGGGAGAGGAGAGCAAGCCTTGCCTTCTTCCACCTCTAGCATACAGCTCGAGGAGCACCATTTGTACTCACTAGTGCCTTAGTGATCATGCGGAGACCCCGCAGAGCAGGACTAGGGGTGTTATCTCCTAGGAGAGCCCCAAACCTGGGTAAAGTCCACCGGCGTTCATGTCTACGCCTCATCCCGCTTCCAGGCACCGGCAACGTTCTACTCGCTCCCACCATGATAAGCCATCCATTGGCATATGTCGCGCCCAACCCCCGACAGTTTCTCTCAAAAGAAGTGAATGGGAGGAAAGTAGAACTTGATGAGATAATTGTACCTTCTCTCAAATTGGAAAGTAGCTCATCACAGAAAACCGTTCCCGTGATGCCTACACCAACTAGTGAGGAAGCTAATGATAATGATCATGAAACTTCAGATCAAGTTACTACTGAACCTCGTAGGTCAACCAGCACATGTTCCGCACCAGAGTGGTACGGTAATCCTGTTCTGGAAGTCATGTTACTAGACCATGACGAACCTACGAACTATGAGGAAGCGATGATGAGCCCAAATTCCATGAAATGACTTGAGACCATGAAATCTGAGATGGGATCCATGTATGAGAACAAAATATGGACTTTGGTGGACTTGCCTGATGATTGGCGAGCCATAGAGAATAAATGGATCTTCAAGAGGAAGACGGACGCTGATGGTAGTGTTACTATCTACAAAGCTTGAATTGTCGCAAAAGTTTTTCGACAAGTTCAAGGTGTTGAATACGATGAGATTTTCTCACTTGTATCGATGCTTAAGTCTGTCCGAATCATGTTAGCAATTGCCGCATTTTATGAAATCTGGCAAATGGATGTCAAAACTGCATTCCTTAATGGATTTATTAAAGAAGAGTTGTATATGATGCAACCAGAAGGTTTTGTCAATCCTAAAGGTGCTAACAAAGTGTGCAAGCTCCAGCGATCCATCTATGGAATGGTGCAAGCATCTCGGAGTTGGAATATACGCTTTGATGAGTTGATCAAAGCATATAGTTTTATACAGACTTTTGGAGAAGCCTGTATTTACAAGAAAGTGAGTGGAAGCACTACAGCCTTTCTGATAAGTATATGTGAATGACATATTGTTGATCGGAAATTATGTAGAATTTTCTGGAAAGCATAAAGGAGTGTTTGAAAGGAGTTTTTTCAAAGAAAGACCTCGGTGAAGCTGCTTACATATTGAGCATCAAGATCTATAGAGATAGATCAAGACACTTGATAAGATTTTTCAATGAGTACATACCTTGACAAGATTTTGAAGTAGTTCAAAATGGAACAGTCAAAAAAGGAGTTCTTGCCTGTATTGCAAGGTGTAAAGTTGAATAAGACTCAAAACCCGACCACAGCAGAAAATAGAAAGAGAATGAAAGTCATTCCCTATGCCTCAGCCATAGGTTCTATAAAGTATGCTATGCTGTGTACCAGAACTATTGTGTACCTTGCCATGAGTTTGGCAAGGGGGTAAGATTGTGATCCAAGAGTGGATCACTGGACAGCGGTCAAAGTTATCCTTAGTTACCTAAGAGGACTAAGGAAATATTTCTCGGTTATGGAGGTGATAAAGAGTTCGTCGTAAAGAGTTACGAGGATGCAAGCTTTTACACCGATCTAGATGACTCTGGGTATCAATCTGGATACATATTGAAAGTGGGAGCAATTAGCTAGAGTAGCTCCATGCAGAGCATTGTAGACATAGAAAATTTGCAAAATACATGCGGCTCTGAATGTGGCAGGCACATTGACTAAACTTCTCTCACAAGCAAAACATGATCACACCTTAGTACTCTTTGGGTGTTAATCACATAGCGATGTGAACTAGATTATTGACTCTAGTAAACCCTTTGGGTGTTAGTCACATGGCGATGTGAACTAATCACATAAAGATGTGAACTATTGGTGTTAAATCAAATGACAATGTGAACTAGATTATAGACTCTAGTGCAAGTGGGAGACTGAAGGAAATATGCCCTAGAGGGAATAATAAAGTTGTTATTTATATTTCCTTATATCATGATAAATGTTTATTATTCATGCTAGAATTGTTTTAATTGGAAACTTGATACATGTGTGAATACATAGACAAAACACAGTGTCCCTAGTAAGCCTCTACTAGTCTAGCTCGTTAATCAAAGATGGTTAAGTTTCCTAACCATAGACATGTGTTGTCATTTGATGAACGGGATCACACTATTAGGAGAATGATGTGATGGACAAGACCCATCCGTTAGCCTAGCATAATGATCGTTAAGTTTTATTGCTATTGCTTTCTTCATGACTTATACATATTCCTTTGACTATGAGATTATGCAACTCCCGAATATCGGAGGAACACCTTGTGTGCTATCAAACGTCACAACGTAACTAGGTGATTATAAAGATGCTCTACAGGTGTCTCCGAAGGTGTTTGTTGGGTTGGCATAGATCGAGATTAGGATTTGTCACTCCAAGTAGTGGAGAGGTATCTCTGGGCCCTCTTGGTAATGCACATCATGATAAGCCTTGCAAGCAATGTGACTAATGAGTTACTTACGGGATGATGCATTACGGAACGAGTAAAGAGACTTGCCGGTAACGAGATTGAACTAGGTATGAGGATACCGACGATCAAATCTCGGACAAGTAATATACCGATGACAAAGGGAATAACGTATGTTATCATTGCGGTTTGACCGATAAAGATCTTCGTAGAATATGTAGGAACCAATATGAGCATCCAGGTTCCGCTGTTGGTTATTGACCGGAGATGTGTCTCGGTCATGTCTACATAGATCTCGAACCCGTAGGGTCCGCACGCTTAACGTTCGATGATGATTTGTATTATGAATTATGTGTTTTGGTGACCGAAGATTGTTCGGAGTCCCGGATGAGATCACGAACATGAATAGGAGTCTCGAAATGGTCGAGAGGTAAAGATTGATATATTGGACGATAGTATTCGGACATCGGAATGGTTTCGGAGTGTTTCGGATATTTATCGGAGTACCGAGGGGTTACCGGAACCCCCCGAGGAAAGTAATGGGCCAACATGGGCCATAGGGGTGAGAGAGGGCAGCCCACAAGGGGTGGCACCCCCCCATGGGCAGTCCAAATTGGACAATGGGAGGGGGTGTGGCCCCCCTTTCCTTTCCCCCTCTCCCTCTCCTTCCCTCTTCCCCCCCCCCTCCATGAGAAGGAAAAAAGGGGGGCGAATCCTACTAGGAGTGGAGTCCTAGTAGGACTCCCCTCCCCTTGGCGCGCCCCCTTGGTGGTCGGCCTCCTCCTCCTCTCCTTTATATACGGGGGCAGGGGGGAACCCAAAGCACAACAGTTATTCTCTTAGTCGTGTGCGGTGCCCCCCTCCACAGTTTACTCCCTCGGTCATAGCGTCGTAGTGCTTAGGCGAAGCCCTGCGCGGATCACAACGCAATCACCATCACCACGTCTCATGCTGACGAAACTATCCCTCGACCCTCTGCTGGATCAAGAGTTCGAGGGACGTCATCGAGCTGAATGTGTGCTGAACTCGGAGGTGCCATACGTTCGGTACTAGATCGGTTAGACCGCGGAGACGTTCGACTACACCAACCGCGTTATACTAACGCTTTCGCTTTCGGTCTACGAGGGTACGTGGACACACTCTCCCCCTCTCGTTGCTATACATCTCCTAGATAGATCTTGCGTGATCGTAGGAAACTTTTTGAAATTGCATGCTACGTTTCCCAACCGTTTTGGTGTCGGTTTACGGGAATTCAGACGCACGGACACATCTGAGGATGTATCTGACAGAACATTGGTCCGAACATTTGCGGACGATTTTCGGCACGGCGTTGGAGATGCACTTAGCTTTCTTCAGATTTCCCAAAAAAAAGTATTAGCTTTCTTCATACCAGCAAGAAAGTTTCATATACCCCCGCAGGGACAAAAATGCGCTCTTCTTTTAGGTATTTTAATATAAAATAAGGATGTGTTTGTGGTATTTGTAGTAGCTTCAGATTTTTCTATGAATGTACATGAAGCTAGAGCCGTCCATGACATTTCAGTGGTCTGGTGCTAAATAATTTGGTTACCATCTTTATTTAGATTGCTTGGCATGTCATGTCAAATCAACTAAGGATTGCACTAGCCTGCATTATTTGAAATTTTATACTCCAAGATTCTAATAATTACATTTGTGCAACCCACCATCGGTGAATCATCAAAATGATGCTGAAAATATGGATATACATCGCGTAAAATGGAACGTTTGGGCTTATTTGACGCAAATGCTAATGATGCCAACAGTGTATCTGTTGGAAATTTCTCCCCACCTGGTGCCGATCTCCGAAAAAGGCTTTGGCCACGCTTTGTAGATAAAGCAATACCCGAGCCATACAAGATACAGCCGACAAAACAAGAAAAATAAAGGAAACGGCAAAAAATAGAAGATGCTAAATAACACCTACCATGCTCCAAATGCACTAAGAACACTTGAGGATTCAAGCCCTCGACGACCCGAGGTCAAACCATCAAAGAAACTAAGTCAGGTGATCTGCCAGCCGCCGAAGGAAGACCTCGCTCCGTCAACTCCCATGAGGCCAACTATTTCGTACCCATTCATCTCTACATCCAAAGAGACCCCTCTGCCCTCTCGCCCTGGATCAAAGGATGCCGCCATCGGGAGGTAGAATTGCTCACCTCCGAGCAAGTATGGACAGGACCAACAAGGTGCTGCGAAGCGAACCACAAACATGACCACCTCACCTCGCGAAGCAAACCACCGACATCGTCATCGCCTCCGACGAAGACCAAGACACACACCGCAAGCTGCCAAACGGACCAACACGGAAGATACACTGGCAGTCGACCACCCATCCAAAGTCCCAAGGCAAGTCTTCAGGAAGGAAAATGACGTCGTCGGAGCACCGTCGCCGCCCAATCCGAGGGATTTATAACTTTCACCCAAGGCGTGGAGGAGGAGGGTAGGGGTTGAACGTCGAGGTCGCCTATAGGAAGGAGAACAATGTCCAGGGCATCGCTGACATCTTGACCGCCACCGACGGTCAAGAGTTTCCTCTGATTCAAGCCCCAACCATCCCCACCAGCTGGAGGAGTTGGATCACGGGCTAATGGAGCAGTCCGAGGAGTGAGAGAGGACGCCACCATCTTCAGCTCAGACACTAAGGGCCGATGGGGCAGCCCGAGGAACGAGATCCATGCATGCGCAGCTGCTGCCGCATCGCCCGCCATAGACCCAGCCACACGTTGTGCCGCCAAGGTGCCCCACACGAGTGTCGCGTCTCTCGCATGCCACTGCATCCTGCGATGCATGACATGGTTAGGGAGGAAAAGGGCCCCCGCTGCCAACACTCGCGAGGGGTTTTGCGCAGGTGGCGACGAGAGAGAGGAGGAACAAAGGGACGAAGACGAGGGTTGGCGGCGCCGCCACCGAGTCGCCTGCGGGGACGGGGGTAAGTATTGAGTGTAGCTGGATGTCATCTTTTGTGAAGAGTGGCAATACTGTGTAAGCTCCCGGATGTTTTGATGTATAACGATGGAGGTTGAAATATATAATTTATATGCATTCGTCTCTTCATCTTTTCTGGAGTGATAATGTACACATTTGTGCAGATCAATGTTAATTTATTTCAGTCACTGCAATAAAATTATAAAGAATGATTCCCGGAAGTTCGTAAACTCAAGTGATGTGTGCAGTGCAGTCTACTAAGATAATGGAACATGTGAGGTTAGGTATCGGCTCCATCAGCCGAAGGTAAGCTTTGATCCTAATAAGTTGTTAACGAAGTGACAATGTTGAGCTATCTTTGTTTGCTCCAACAATAATCATTTCGGGTATATATAAACAGGGCCACACCTTATTATGCATTATACCTGGCCATCCCTCAGGCCGGGCCGGACCTGACCAAGCCCGAAGAAAAAACCCAGGCCCAAGCACGGCCCGGCCCAGACGTCGGGCCTAAAAACAGGCCTAAACCCGACCCATCACAGCAAAAGCCTGCCGGGCCCTTCGTTAAACAACAGATATGATGGGCCTGGGCCTGACCCGGCCCAGCCTTCGGGCTCAAAACTTAGGCCCGAGCCCGGCTCATGGACAAGGTCAGGCCGGGTCAGGTCGGGCTTTTTCAGACCGGGCCGGGCTGCCCATGGCCAGGGCTAGTGTGCATGATTAGGACACTCTGCAGACAGAAATAGGACAGGACATGCCCCGAGGAAGCTGAAGACACCGCCGATCTCGCTAAACCGTCACGTGCACGTCCACTGACGCCACGAGCGCTATGTCTGCACTCCTCCCCCACGGACCACGCCATTGACCTCTGTCCCTCTTTTACAATTGACCCCTGCTCTTGACCACGGACGGAACCTTGACCCAAGTGGCCGGATCAGGAAACGTCAGTCGCCGTGAGCCGCCGCCGGCCGCTGCCTGTGCCATTTCTTCCCGTCGACCTCACCTGCTTCCGACGAGCAAAAACAAGGCGCGCTACAAAAAATAAAAATCGTGTGGCCAGGCCAGGCCAGGCCAGATAGCTCGCAGCACGTAATAAAATTCCGCAGGAGTGGCGCGCATCGGCGACGAACCCCACCTGCACGATTCCCACGGTTAGTGGCCGTGCACGTCGTAGCAGCGCGACCATATGCCCCTGAATCACACAACTCCAAGCTCCTTTTTTGTACCCCTCAAAAAAGTTACTTTTTTTTGTTGTATACTAGTACTTCCTCCGTATCAGAATATAAGACTTTTTTGACTCTAGTATAATGTTAAAAAACGGGAGTAGTTGAGAGAAACACCACACGATCCACCAGCTCGCTAGGCCCAGAACCGCACAATAGTGCGCGCCTTTTATCTTTCCTCTTCCTCCCGTGTTCATTCTTGCCCAAACGCGCGAGGGAAGGAAAGGTTAGATTAAATCAAATCGTGAGCGACGGCCGCTTCATTCTTTTTACGGTTTCTTTCCGCGCGGGCGACGTGGAAAGCTCACCGGCTCGACGTGATGATGATGATGCCCGCCCGCTTATTCCCAGCTGCCTTAATCTAATCGTACCACTATCCGGATCGTTTCCGATCGATCGAATTATTGAGCACTGTCGCTGCCGCTGGCCTCTTCCAGCCTAGCTCAGCTCAGCTCGGCTCGCGTCCCGTCCAACTCACGCCACCCCACCACTCCCCGCCTTTCCCCTCCCCCTCCCCGCCGAAAGGGACCTTCGCCGGCCGCCCGGTCCCACCCACGGCGGCCGCGCTGACGCCGCCGGCGGCGGGGGGCGGGATCCGGGGCTGGGGATCGGATCCCGCGGGGCACATACATGCTGCCCCCATGGACCAGCTCCCCGACTCCCTCCCCTCCTCCTCCACATCCCCGCAGGAGTCGCGGCGGTCGGTGAAGCGGAGGCCGCCGCCAGCGGGGTCCCCGGAGCCGTCGCCGAGGGCGGCTGCGGGCGCGGCGGAGCTGCTCCGGCGGGTGGAGGAGCTGGAGGCGGCCGCGGCGCGGCTGGCGATGGAGAAGGAGGCGGCCGAGGAGTCGGCGCTGGGCCTGCAGGGCGAGCTGGAGGCCGAGCGGGCCTCGGCCGAGACGGCGGCCAGCGAGGCCATGCTCATGATCGAGCGCCTGCAGCGGGAGAAGGCCGCGGCCCAGATGGAGGCCCGCCAGTTCCGCCGCTACGCCGAGGGCCGCGCCGACCACGAGCGCGAGGTGCAGGAGGAGCTCGCCTCCCTCTCAGACCTCGCCGCATCCTACCACTCGCGGCTCCAGTCCCACGGGATCGACCCCGACACCTTCTCCGACGAGGAGGACGAGGAGCTCTACGAGGAGCAGCGCGGGCACGCGGACCAGATCGACCTGGTCGCGCCCGAGGCAGAGGGGGGCGGCGCCGACTTGTTAGTCAGTGCTGGCATGGAGGTGAAAGCCATGGTCGAGGAGGAAGAGCAAGAGCAGTCCACTGCCCCTGTAGAGAAAGAGTTCGAGTACACGGTGGATGTTAGGTGCGCGAGCCCGACGATGGCGGCGGTGGCCGTGGTGGGGGAGTACGTGGGCGAGGTAGCCGGCAATGCAGGGGGCTTATATGCGAGGGTGGAGGCGCTGGAGGCAGACAGAGCGGCAATGCATAGAGAGATTGCGGCGCTGCGGGCGGAGAGAGCACAGTTGGTCATGGCGAGGGAGATGGCTCGTCGACTCTGCTGGGAAGTGGTCTCTGAGAGGAAAAGCATTGTTAAGAAGGCTGTTGTCCCGGCGAAGAGATTCTCGGCATTAGGAATTTGCAAGGTATAATCGAGTTCGCTCAACATTGGTCATTATTAGTAAGTTGTAATTTCATTATGCATAGCAAACGTCATTCGTGCATTTAGTAATCTCATCAGGTATTGTTTTGTGAGTTCAAGGTGCTAACTTCAGAATATTGGCGCTAAATTTGGAGCCTAGCACATTTGTAGAACTTAGTTGCATACTTGCATTGCATGTGATTGATGGATTTAGTTTGGGAGATTTTGGTTGTGCCTCGGATGAAATGCGTTGCAAATCTTGGCTGGGTGCGGGACAGAATCAGAATTTTGACATTTCCTAAACTTTGTAAAATGAACTGAATTTTTGTTTTCTTTTGAATTGAAGCAGCAAGGCACCAGTTAGTACTCTGAACTATTTTTAGGGTGCTGATGATTTGCCATTGTTTCTTTGTTAAGTTGATGCCATCTGGTGTCTTTATAAGCGATTTAACATTTGCAGCTAGATTGAGTGCATGAACTTGCTTTGGAGGTGTGATTATCAACTTGCGTACTCTTTGTTGTTAACACAAACTTGATCTTTGTTAAAACTTTGAGTTGACAATTTAGTGACTGGGCTGTGCATATTTATATTTGGAGATACTCAGGATTTAGTTTGTGTCTCTCATTCGGAGAGCATAAAAGTACTTCTCCTTTGGTGGATTCATTTTTAGTTACTTAATACATTTGGGAGAGTGCTTTAGCACTATGTGCTTAAGGTGCTAATTTTAGTACGCTGGAGAGTCGCACATTTGCAGAATAGTTGCATTGCATGTGATTAATATATGTAGTGGAAAATTTGGCTCTGGCCTAGATGAAATGGGATTTTGGAAGTATGGCTGCGTGAGACTGATAGATAAAATAGATAAATGAAATTACTGTAAGATATTTTTTATAGCATCATCGTGTGTGTTTGGTCAAAGTTAATATACCATCCCCAATGTTTTAAGTACAAAATTGTTGCTTGAGATGCCTAAATGGTGTGTCCCAGCAATTATATTCTTCTCCCTCATATGCATATAATACACATCAGTAGTAATCCATCGTGGCCATTAATAATTGAAACTTAAACGACAGTTACTTTACATGAAAATGCTTTCATTGGTTGTGATGATTATTGATAAACAAATTTGTGAAGTGAATAGAGCTCATTTACCAAAGTTATGTCAAATGCTAACAATAATTCAGCTAATAATTATTCGCGACTACAGACTGAACTCGTTTTCTTGTTATCCTTTCATCTATTCCTTATGTGAAAATGCAGTGCGCTGCAACCTGCAGGCATGCTAGACGTGGTAGTAATGAGATACAATGACACTTGAAAATATATGTTGCATGATACGTCTGTTCTGTTTTTCTGTTAAATTATTTGAAACTGTAACTTGGAAAAGTAAACTATTATATAATACGGAGTATTTGTTTATTTTTCAACTGCCTTTGCTAATCCATCTGAATTTTTCATGTCCACCCTTGAGTAATTTGAAGTTCTGTAACATTGCCACTGTTCTCATCCTCGGGAAATTCATAACTTTTGATATCTTTGCTGCAGTGGTTGCTCTCCGTAATCTTTTGGAGAAGAAGCTCTACTACCAGGTAGTTCTATACCATGAATCGTTCTGAATCTATGATTATCCTTCTTCGCTCTGATGCAACCCTAAACTGCTGCCATGACTACTCCACAGGTATACCTTCGGCTTGTCAACTACGTTCCTTGGCCTCCTGCTGCTCCTCGACAGATCCACCACGTTGAGTCCATGGCGGCGCCTGCATAGGCCACAGCAATGACCACGGCCTCCGCCATCCCACAGCCAAACACATGTAAATGCAGAACTTCAGACGATTGGTTACCACTCTGTTTTGCGCGTGCATTGCATTCTTTGATGATGTGTTTCTTTTTCGTTTTGGCTGAGTACAGCGCAGTATTGGCGATGTAAGTTTTGGCTTTCAAGCTTCGAGCTTGCTGTATAGTGTGTTATTGAGACTACTAGGCTTGCATAGCTTGTAATCTGGAGCTAACTGACGTGCGGTGAGTTGTGGAATCTCTGATGTTTCCAGTGCTGTCTCCGTCTCTGTCTCCTCGGCAAGTAAATGCTGTGTACTTCACTCTTCAGATTTGTACTTCTTTTGATCTTGAACTAGCATCGTGACTTAATCACATAGGCCATGTGAATTATGTGCTGGTCGAGGGACCTCTGAAGCACGTTAAATTGAGAAAAAGAAAAGAGCACTGTGCTCTTGAAAACCTTTTTTTTTTTAGGATCTCTCGAAAACCATCTAAGGGTCTGCTTGGATTATCGTTTTGCTTCCTGCTTACCCCCGTAAGACATTGCCTTGTAAAAAAGGTCAGATGGGCTGCTTGGTTCGTCGTATCAGGACTGTAACATTTACACGCGTATCCCAGTTACGCACATAATCATCCTATTCGTAATACACACCTCCCCTGGTCGTTTTCTTTCCGGGTGGAAATTACTTGTGTCCGGTATTATAGATTTGTAAATTCACTTCTGCTTCGATATACCCCCCTAACACATTGACGGCCGAGATTACCCTGTACCCCTTCATAATAAAGGGGCATGATGGTCTTTTTTAAAAGTACGTCGACGTAAATATACAGAGAAAAGGGAAAGCTCACCAGGATTCAAACTCAAGACCTCGCACTTAAAGGCGTGCGCTACTAGCTACTTGATCCCACCGCTGCTAGTGGCATTTTGTAGCGCGAAGTATATAAGAAAACAAACCAACATTCATATATATGAAATATTTTCTAAAATAACAGATTTTTTCTTCAGAAAAATGTGAACAATTTGAAATGCCAAGTAGTTTTTGAATTTATAAACAAAATTTGAGCACACATTTTTTTAAAATAGAACACAATTTCGAAACATGAACAATTTATGAACATCTTTTGAAACATGATTTTTTTTTAAAATTTGTGGTTTTCTTTTTTTGATTTTGGTTTTGGTTTGTAACTTTTTCCTTCTGTTTTTTCTTTTTTTTTCTTCTTTAAATTTTGTCAACTATATTTAAACCGTGAACCTTTTCTTAAATCCATGAACTTTTAATATTCGTGAATATTTTCTTGAATTTGTGAAATCTATTTTCAAATCCGTGAATTTTTTTCGAAATCCACAAACTCTTTTCAAATTTTACGAACTTTTTCCAATCCCCACAATGTTTTTCCAAATTCATGAACATTTGTTTTCAAAATTGATAAACTATTTTCAAATCCGCTAACACTTGGGCTGGCCCGACAGGCACCCGACGGGATCGATGTCTTCGCCTAGTTGGGCCAAGGCCTAAGCATATATTTTTGTTTTCTATATTTTTGTTTTACTTTTATTTTTTGTTGATTCGTTTTTATCCTTTTTGAATTTATTTACTCCATTTGAAACATGTTTAAATATTTGAAATATTTTTTGGAATACCAAAAACAATTCTTGTTATCATATATTGTTTACAATTTTAAAAATGTTTTGGAATTTTTAAAAAATGTTCCCATTTAAAAATTGTAAATAAAAGAGGCATTCAAATTAGGAAAAAAAACTACATGCTCATGCATGCACCTGGCCTAGTCGCACACTCCTTTGAACTGATGGTTTTTTGGACTATGTAAATGACCCCAACTTCTTGCAACAGCTTGACATGGACATATGAGGCATCCATGCGTGGTTTGAATGAATTCCGACACTGTGTCGTCCATTTATCACCGAGAAAACTTCAACTTGGCATGATGCCATGAATTGTCATAAAAGATGGTGAAAACAATTTGAGCCATTTGATGGATGTCGAGAAACAACATGCTTTCAAATGAACCCTTCTGGTCTACCCAAACACCCTCCTTTGAACATGATCTAGTTTTGGACATTCTTGAAATGAGCCCAACTTTTGAATGTACGTGGGCGTGCCCATGTTAGGCATCCATACCAGGTTTGAACGATTTCCCATAGTGTATGCAAGTTGCGACACGTCCAGCCATTTACCAGTCTTTTTGACTGAGAAAACGCAAAATTTATCGAAAACCAAAACAACTTGACATGATGCCTTGAATTGATCATACAAGACCATGAAAAAATATGGGTCCATTTAAAGGATGTTGAGAAACAACGTGCTCTCAGACAGAGCCTTCTGGCCTACCTGGACACCCTGCGTTGAACATGATCTAGTTTTGGACAATGACAATGGACTCTTTTCTATTTCATGATTTTTTTCGTCCTTTGGGCTATTGTGTGTATTGGCTTGCAAGGTGAATTCTTTGATGGGAGAGAACCGAACCGTGAAGCTACCGCAGAAGAGTTGAAGATGCTGCAATACAATGCTCAAGCTTGCGATATCCTTTTCAACGGATTGTGCCCCGAAGAATTCAACAAAATCAGTCGTCTTGAGAATGCAAATGAAATTTGGGATACTTTGATTGATATGCACGAAGGTACCGACTCCGTCAAGGAATCCAAATTGGATGTGCTTCAAAGTCAGCTTGACAAGTTCAAAATGAAGGATGGTGAAGGTGTCGCTGAAATGTACTCTAGGCTTGCTCTCATCACAAATGAGATTGCCGGCTTAGGAAGTGAAGAGATGACCGATAGATTCATCATCAAGAAGATCCTAAGAGCCTTGGATGGAAAATATGATACCGTGTGCACATTGATCCAAATGATGCCCAATTACAAAGATCTCAAGCAAATGGAAGTCATTGGAAGAATTATTGCTCATGAGATGTCACTCAAGGATAAAGAAGTGCTTCACAACAAGTCAAGTGGTGCTTACAAAGCCTCATGTGATGCTCCTACATCATCAAGTGAGAAACAAGCCTTCAATGAGGAATTGAGTCTAATGGTGAAGAACTTCAACAAGTTCTACAAGAGTAGAAGCAAGGAAAGAAGTTCCAAGTCAAGGTCCTACAATGACAAAAGATCTTCTAGTCGTGAGCGTAATTGCTACAATTGTGGAAGACCTGGACACTACTCCAACGAGTGTACGGCTACCTACAAAAGAAGAGAAGACTCACCCAAAATGAGAAGTAGAAGAGAAGAATCACCTCCAAGAGAGAGAAGGAGTAGAGATGATCGTTATGAACGAAGAACCTCTCGCAGAAGTAAGGATTCGGAAAGAAATGACAAATCATCAAGGAGCTACACAAAACAAAGACATCAAGCTCACATTGGTGAATGGGCATCCGGCTCCGACTCCGACCATCACTCCGAGAGAAGTTATCACCCCGACTCCGAATATACTCAAGATGAAGGTGTTGCCGGTTTAGCATTTCTGTCAACCAACTCCTATGACATATTTGACTCACCAAATGAAGGAATTGGAAGATGCTTCATGGCTAAAGGCCCAAAGGTATCACACCCCGAGTATGTTGATTTCAATAGTGATGAAGATGATTTGCTAGGTGATGATGATTTACTTGTTGACAACTCTAGTGATGAAAACTATGATGAACTTGCTATTAATCATGCTAATCAAGATAAAATGAATGACGATGATAAGAAGGAGATTGAGCGTCTAACTAAAGAACTAAACACTCTTAAGTTAGCTCATGAAACTACCTTATAAGATCATCGAGAGCTTTTAAAGACTCATGAGAAGCTACGCTTTGAAAAGCTCAACCTTGAGCAAGAACATGAGTTCTTAAAGGCAATCAATGATGATCTTCGTAAGAAAAGTTCTCTTACATTGCCAAGCGTTTACTCTTGTCTACTTACATGCCACAAGTAAAATCTAGCAACAAGAACAAGAAAGATTCTTCCTCTAATAGTAACAATAATCATGTTAAATCCAATGTTGTTGCTTCTAGTTTTCTTGATTCCACTAACGATTCTCTTAGCCAAGTTACACTTGAGCAAGAAAATATCTTATTGAAGGGAATTATAGAGAAAGGTGTTTACAAGAGCCTTGCTGGGAGTAAGCAATTTGAGGAAATTGTACGCAAGCAAGGAAGGCACCAGAAGAATTAAGGTGTTGGTCTTGAACGAAAGTTCAATGCCAATGGAGTTGAGTGGGAAGAAGATCAATACCCCAAGACCAAGTTTGTTCCTCAACAAGAGAAGTATGACCCTACTTCTTTCAAGGGGACACAAGCTCAAGATGATCTTCCACCACAAGACCACAAGCAAAAAGGCAAGGACAAGCTTCAAGAGGAGATTGATGCATTTGAAGAAGCTCCCAAGGCCTTGGTCAAGTGGGTTCCCAAGACTACATCAAGTTCTACTTCATCAAGTACGACTACAACTCCAAGGATTCCCATCAAGATGATGTGGATCCCGAAGAAGAAGAACTAGAGAGTTCTTGAGGGTGACTCCGCCAACATATTTCACTCATATCATTTGGCGAGAACAAGTGCAAACAACTTCCACATCTTGCACTAGTTCAAGGAGTCACAAACCCTCTTGTTGGTAAGACAAGGGACAAGGTAACCTAATGCTTTCATGGACATCATCTTGTGTGCACTTCACTCTATGTCTATGGATATCCTTGTTTATTCCTTGTGGGACTAACCCATGTAGGTATTGAAAGTGCAACTCACTCCAATGGGTTGCTCCAAATGATCTACATCAATATTGAGCATCCACATCTTCAACATCTACATGAAGTCATCATCGACAAAACCCAAGGTTAGTTCATCCCTCTTAGGGGGATATCACATCTAGGGGGAGCTTTACTCTAAATATTGAGCTAAAGCAACTCTAATGGTGTGAACACAACAATGCTTTATGTAAAAGTGATAACCCCACTTGTGCTTAAACGATGAGTATGACCTATGATCAAATTTTCTCATTTGACTCCCAAGTCAATATACTCATATATAGATGACCTAGTCATCGCCAATTGGTTGATAGATGCTAGAGTGTTTGTGCATGCTTTGTCACATATTTCATTTGCCATTTTATTGTGTGAGCATGTTGGTTGCACATTTTTCTCATTCGAGGACATCCATTTGTTGCTTTGATTGTTTGGCTTTTTTTCTTTTGCCAAATGGATGGACGAGAATGCCTAAGAACTTCCTCTAGCTATCTATGCTTTTCTCGTCTCAAACTCTATTCATGCTACATCACAAAGTTTGATCAAGTCAGATTCGAACCCTCTGTGTGAGGAGCACTCGGAGTCACCGATTCGTCATAGACTTAAACTTCCAAAACCTCTCTGTGCATTTCGGTCTGACCGATTCATCCTTTTCGGTCTGACCGAGTTCACTGAGTTGATCTAGGTTTTCAATCTCGGTGCAACCGATTAGAACTTTTTGGTCCCGATGAGTTGTAGTAACCGCTTCCGATTCTGCATCTCGGTGCCACCGAGTTGTTCCACTCGGTCACACCGACAGGGTCAGGATATATATTTCGACGGGTCAAATTTTGGAAATTTCTCAAAAACCTCTTCGCCCACGCATGTCCTGCTCTGCCGTCTCGGGTCTCCGGATCGTCTCTCGTCGCCAGCGATCTCCCGCCGCCGGTCTTCGTCACCGTCAACGGAATTCAACACCACCGTTGCCGCCGTAGCGAGCTCATCACCGAACTAGGGTATGAGTTCGAACCTTTGTGCTATTCTTTACTCTGATTCTTAGCACAAAGCAAATGCCATATTTCTTACCACGTATGAAATCATCCTGTCCAGCAAAAGCTTCCTTTAGATTAGATTCGAAAATTTAGGGTTAGGTTTCCGCCGAACTCATCTCGAACCGACCGAGTTGTGGAAATCGGTCTCACCGATTTGGCTTAGGCCATTGCATTTGCACTTTTCGGTCTGACCGAAACTTACAAATTGGTGTGACCGAGTTCAACTCTCAGTGAAACCCTAGCAATCTCGGAGTCACTGAACTATGTCTCGGTCTGACCGATTTCACTAGTTTAGACTCCAAAAGTTGTTTCGGTGTCACCGAGTTTAACAAATCGGTAGCTTCGAAATGCTTTCTGTGGAAAACTAAAACTAAATTTTTGACTCATTTGTTTTGCAAAATCTCTGCACTTTGTGATGCTCATCCACTCTATCTCATCTATAACTATTCACAGGATCAGCTGTCAGCTTGCAGTGCCAGAATGTCTGATCAGAGTGATAGCCAGAATAAGTCAGAAGAGCAGGTGAATCTGAGTGAGGGCACTAGTCCCTCTAGCAGTTATGATGAAGGCAGCAGAAGTACTCCTAGCAATCTTCCTAAGGCTGCCACTAGGCAGAGGAGGAAGAGGAATTCTAAGTCTGAAGATGAAGACTATGTAGCTGCTGAGGAGGAGGCAGCTCCAAGAAAAAGGTTGTCAAGAAAGAGTTTCGCACAGCTGCATCTACAAGGCCTGATATGCACAAGAAAGCTCCTGCGAAAAAAGTTCCCATGTCCAAGGCCAGAGTCTCCACTCTTGAAACTTCCAAATCAACTGGTGGTGAGGCTGCTGGGGAGGGCAAGAACAAAACGGAAATAAAGAGAGGAAGATGGTGCAAGAAAGTGGATCCCATGGCAGAATTTGAGAAGCACACCTCTGATGAGGATGAAGAGGAAGAGGATGCTGGACCAGCACCCAAGTCTCAAAAGCTGATGGGGGATCCCATCAAGTCTAGGGCTGCCCCTTCTAAGCCCAAGACAACCCCAAAGCTTCTTCTCCTGCTCCCAAGACTGCACCAAAGAGGAGCACAAGGAATATACCAGCTGCTGAGAAGAACAATGCCCCAGTGCCTGAGACTGAAATTGAAGAAGATGTTGAAGCCCAAGTGCTTAGGAAGCTCAAGCCCAAGATCCCTGACCATGATGATAACCATCCAGTAGCAGAAAACATGAAGACCAGAAAGGATGCAGGTCTCAAACTATGGAGAGAATCTGATCCATATGCTGTGAGGAGAAGGACTACTGTGGACTATAGGTTTCACACCAAGGAACAACAAGATTTATATGAAACTATTATGCTTGATAAGAAGCCAATTGTCTGTGATATGAAGTGGGCAGATTGGGAATATATTGAAAACAATGAAGATCACTTTCCAGGAGTGCATGAGAGCTTCAGGCTGTGTGGATTAGCTGCCTTTGTGGGTCAGAAGCTCACCAAGTGGAATGGTGAACTTATTATGCAATTCTACTCCACAACACATTTCTATCCTGATGGCAGAATTGTCTGGATGTCTGAAGGTACTAGTTACCAATCTGTAGTTGATGAATGGGCCAAAATGATCAATGCCCCTGCAGAGCAAGAGGATGACATAGATGTCTATGCCAAGAAGAAGAAGGATCACAACTCCATGGCTAACATGTATAAGGAAATTCCTGATAAAGCCTTGGAAACTCACAAGATGGGCTCTGTATACTATCTGTTGTCTGGTTTGACCACCATCAACACTATCTTGAGGCATACATTATTGCCCAAATCAGGAGATCATAGGATGATCAGAGGTCATTCCATAAACTTGTTGCAGTTGTTTGATGTGCCCCAAAAGTTCAAAGTTATGAGTCTGATTGTTGAGACAATCAAGAGAACAACTGCAGATCAGAAAAGGTCATGTGGGTATGCTCCACACATTCAGATGCTCATCAACTCCAAGATGGGCACAGGCACATACTTGTTAGACAAGGAACATATTCTCTTGAGGCCTGATTTTGAGGACAACACAGTTGTCATGAATGAAGAAGACCCTACTTCTATAGAAGCTCAAGAGAAGAGGGAGAAAGCAAAGGCTGAGAAAGCAGCAAAGATGCCAAGTGCTGAAGAGGCATCTCAAGTGTTTCTCAAGACAAAACAAGATCAACTTGAATATCTGATTCAAGACACCTTGAGGATTGAGAAGGGATTGGCCACCCTGACTCAGAACCAAGAAAGCCTGGAGAGGATCATTGAAACAAAATTCTATGATCTTGACTTGAAGGTGACAGAGATGCAGACAGTAGTTGAGCAGCTCCAAGAAGAAGCTGAGGAGAGGAAAGGGCAGGCTACCACAGATGCCTTTTAGAGAGTGCCAAGAGGATAGAGATCTGCTGCAGTGCTAGTGACTGACACAAGAGCTACTACATCAGCACCTGCAACCACAACATCAGTAGCACCTCAAGTTGCCACTCCACCAGCTCCAACAACTTCAACGGATGCATTCGTCCTTGGAGTCCTCTCAACGCCACCTCCCGAAGATCAAGCCTAGAGAGACGCATAGCACTATGCATTTCCGAGCTTTTTGGTAACTTGTTGCCAAAGTGGGAGAAAGTGTATAGATCATAGGCTTTGAGAGAGAGTGCTTTGCTTCTTTTGCTCTCTTTTGTTTCTTGAGTTGATACTTATGTGTGCTTGCTTGGATGACACTTTATGTGTGTGTGAGATACTTGTTTGATCATGTGTTTGATCATATCCTACATTAATGCTTGTGCTTGATGATGCTATTATTTTTCTCTTATATATGATCATTCACTTTGTCTTGGTGATGAGTGCATATTTTACTTTCTATCATTTTGAGTGCTCCACCAAGATGTATGTGACATGGAAGAGTAACCCATGATCCTAATCGATTGTGCATTTGCATTCAAAAGCAAATTTTAAATAATGCATAAATTTAGGGGGAGCTCTTGCTTATCACATACTTCTCAAAGCGACGATGTATTTCAATCTTATTATCATTTGTCGAAGCTTTGATCTATATGTTGTCAGCAATTACCAAAAAGGGGGAGATTGAAAGTGCAACTATCCCTGGGTGGTTTTGGTAATTCCTAACAACATATAGCTCATTGAACTAATGTTTTTTAAGATGATCATTTCAGAAAGTTCAATGATTGGCATGGCATGGACTAGGAGTTTGGACCCCTCAAAATGCTAAGGACACATATTGGCTCAAGCTCAAGACTCTACATTTTCATTTCAGTGATCCAAGATCACATTGAGTCCATAGGAAAAGCCAATACTATTGAAAGAGGATGAGATGTTGCTTAATGACTTGCTTGCTCAAAATGCTTAGTGATATGATCCAAAAGCCCTCAACCACTTTCTCATATCCACATATGTCCCAAACCAAAAGTCAAACTCGGCCCCACCGATTTGATCTATCCGGCACCACCGAGTCCATTTGACATAGCCATAGCCAGAAACCCTAATCAGTTCGGTCTCACCGATAGGGATCTCGGTCTCACTAAGATGGGATTGCAAACTCTCTGTTTCCCTTCGTAACGTTTCGGTCTAACCAAGATGAGCGATCGGTCCCACCGAGTTCGCAATGCAAACTCTCTATTTCCCTTTCGTAACATTTCGGTCTCACCGAAATGAGCGATTCGGTCCCACCGAGTTTGCCTGACCAACTCTCTGTTTGCCTATTACAGAAATCGGTCCTACCGAGTTTATGTGATCGGTCTCACCGAGATTACGTTATGCCCTAACCCTAATGAAATCGGTCCCACCGAATTGACATGTCGGTCCCATGAAAAAGCCTAACGTTCACATTTTGAACTGAATCGGTATGACCGAGTTTCATGATCCGGTCCCACCGAGTTTGGTGAATTGTGTGTAACGGTTAGATTTTGTGTGGAGGCTATATATACCCCTCCACCCACTCTTCATTCATGGAGACAGCCATCAGAACGTGCCAACACTTTCAGCATTCATTTTCTGAGAGAGTACCACCTACTCATGTGTTGAGACCAAGATATTCCAATCCAACCACAAGAATCTTGATCTCTAGCCTTCCCCAAGTTGCTTTTCGCTCAAATCATCTTTCCACCAAATCCAAATCTGTGAGAGAGAGTTGAGTATTGGGGAGACTATCATTTGAAGCACAAGAGCAAGGAGTTCACCATCAACACCATCTATTACCTTTTGGAGAGTGGTGTCTCCTAGATTGGTTAGGTGTCACTTGGGAGCCTCCGTCAAGATTGTGGAGTTGAACCAAGGAGTTTGTACGGGCAAGGAGATCGCCTACTTCGTGAAGATCTACCCTAGTGAGGCAAGTTCTTCGTGGGCGATGGCCATGATGGGATAGACAAGGTTGCTTCTTCGTGGACCCTTCGTGGGTGGAGCCCTCCGTGGACTCACGCACCCATTACCCTTCGTGGGTTGAAGTCTCCATCAACGTGGATGTACGATAGCACCACCTATCGGAACCACGGGAAAAATATTCGTGTCTACATTACGTTTGCTCCCTCCAAACTCCTCCATTTTACTTTCATATGCAATGATTTACATTCTGCTGCTATACTCTTAGATTTGCATGTGTAGGTTGATTGCTTGACTTGTGCTAAGTTGCTAAAATCTGTCAAAACTTAAAATTGAGAAAATGCTAGATTTTTATTTGGTTAAGTAGTCTAATCACCCCCCTCCCTCTAGACATACTTCCGATCCTACACGTAGTCATCGCCGTTGAACTCTTGCGTAGATCTGAAGCACATGGCTCCAAATCTCGCCACATAACGAGAAACCCGGACCTCATCGCCCCAAGGAGACGGCAGATTAGTTTGGCCTAGATGATTAACTTCATTTTAATAAAAATATGACTATGTGCATCCAATAATTCGAGGGCCAGGAGGATTGCCTTTTATAAGAAAAAAATGGGACTGTTTGAATCAAGTTGCTTCTGACTCCTGAATGCATGCCCTCAGGTTTGTGTGCACAGTGCACAGTTATATACTCAGCAGTACGTGCAGCATATATAGCTTCTGTCTGTAACTGAATTTCAGGGCCAGGCAATGCATCCACCATCCCGTTCGAACTAGACGAGTTCAAAGTAGCACAAAGCGGCTGCTGTTGCCGATGAAAGAGGCAACCGCACCCTACAATTTGAAATCTTCTACTAGTACAAAAAGTCAAGCATTCATAAATGTACGGGCATGATCTACCAAATTGACATCGCCGCATGCGTACAAATCGTCACAGCGAATGGTGGAAAACTTGCGCGGGCCGGCAGTTCATGCATTGTCGCCGGCCCCTCTGATGTCAAAACCGTGAGCACATGCATGGAAAAGGTCAAATGGAACAACGAAAGCGACACAGTATTCTGTTTCGAAACTCCAGATATTTTTCTTATCCCTAGTAGAATACTCAAGCGAAAATCGAACGGTGGATCTTACACACAAGCTAAGGATGATGCTTCTGTATCTGGAAGCTCCCATGTGGAAGAACAAAAAAATGTACAGATGTTGTGCGTAACTGTATAAGAATTGTATAAAAACTGTATCAAGAAGCTGCTGTGCTGTGCGTGCGAAATTTCAGTCCCTCGATCAATCGATCGACCTCGTGGAAAATTTCACACGAACAGCGCGAACTCTGCCTGGCTAACTGATTTGTACTGCACTATTTACATATATAGTACTAGGAGTATGCATATATGTGTAATCTTCTACGTACTAGACTGGTACCTGCAGTAAGCAACATGTCCAGATCAACTGCATATGGTTGCTTTGCTGATCAATTAGCACAAGGGGTTGAGCAGAGCTCCTGGATGGACTGCATGGTGTTGGGGGAGAAGATGAAGCCGCCGGGGGACATGAGCTGCCCGGCCGCCATGGGCGGATGCTGCCCGTGCCCAAGGGTGAGCAGCAGCGGGTCTCCT
The DNA here is from genome assembly GCF_018294505.1 of Triticum aestivum. Classification (NCBI taxonomy): domain Eukaryota; kingdom Viridiplantae; phylum Streptophyta; class Magnoliopsida; order Poales; family Poaceae; genus Triticum; species Triticum aestivum. Next base: position 493,101,997 of record NC_057808.1, on the reverse strand, counting down.
ACTCCAGCTCCCTCCTCCATAGGCGCTCCGGGGACATCGTAGCCAGGGAACAGCGCCGGAGCCGGCGCCGGCTTGCCGGTCAGCCGCTGCACGACGGTCATGAACTCGTGCGGCCGCGCGTGCACGACCTTGGGCGTGTGCTCGTAGACGATCACCGGCGCACCGCCACCGTGGGCCTTCTTGGTCGACGGCCTGGAGGACGGCGGCGCCGACGCCACCTTCAGCGGCTGCGGCCGCGGCCCCCGGAGGCCGCTTTTCTTGGAGGGAGACGACGCGCCGGCCATAGTCATCCCCGTCATGGCTGCTCGCGCTTACTTAGCTTGATTAGTCGCCGATGAAGTTAGCTGTGTCTGTCTGTGTGCTTGGTACGGCGTGGCAATGGATCGGGAGGGGGCGCTAGGTTTTATAGAGCGTGGGGGAGAAGAGTCGAGACGAGATACTGGCTGGCCTGGCCGGCCGGCATGAGAGGAATTGAAGGAAGTGACATGCGATGGGCGCGAGTGTGAGTGCAAGGCGAAAAGTCGTCGGTCAAGTACGGCAGATGACTGTTGACATTGTGGGTGGAAAGCGAGGGTAGGTTGGACGTGGTTACTTATTTTTCGTTTTGACTAATCGATTAATTTGATATTATAGTGTATAATCAACGTGCCTTCACAGTTCGTTCGATCGAGGTGGCCAAACATGCATGCTCGGTCCTCTACGTACTAGGTGTTCTTTTGCTTTCCTCTCGGTTGACACTTGCAAATTAAGCATGTTCCCAGCAGATGCACAAGCGCTTTCAAAGTGTTCCAAGATTTACGGCCTATTTGATTCATAGGAAAAGTAGAGAAAAATCGTAGGAATGGAATTTTTTTCTACGATGAGACTATTCAATCCCTTTGGTCCAAAGAAATTGATCACATAAAATTCTCATAACAAAGGAATTTTGCAATCCACTAGGAGCTCCTTGATTTGCAGGAATTTTAAAACACAGCAATAGAAAAAAAAACACAGAAATGAAATAGCATGCCCACTTGAATTCAATAGGACCGGCCAGCCACAAGGATTGGGACTAGGGGGTGCCACATGCCACATGAATTCATTAGGATTGTCAAGCCACAGGAATGGGGACCTGGGAGTGCCACATGCCACGAAAAAAAGAATTGTAAAACGAGATTTGAGTGAATGAAAATTTTCCTACAAAATAGGGTGCAAAACAGTCTTTTGGAATTTTCCAATCCTGCGAATCAAACATGTTATGTAGAAAAAAAAATCCCAAGGATCCGAATCCTTCAAGAATCCTAGAAGTCAATTGAATCAAAGGAGCCCTCAATGCTCAAACCTCTTTTTACTTCCTCTCCGCAAAGAATGAGACAAAGACCATATACCATTGAATAATATTAATTTCAACTTATTCTGCATATGGTTTGAGTTTACTTTGACCGTGCTTTTTTGTGATTCTTGTGTTTTCCTATTCATATGAATTGAAAACCCAATTTTGCATATTCGCGTGCTTACACAATCAAACTGTTTTGTGCATCAATCTTACCTAGTTCTTGTGTTTTCCTAGTTCATGTCTTTGTGAAATTCATGCGAATCGAAGAGGCCACATGCAGGATGTTCATTGGTGTGTCACCGGGGATGACCCAATCAAAAATTTGCATGCATACTCACACAAATGTGTTTCTCAATGCTACGTGTCTTAGAGCTGACGAAGACCCAAAATTAACTTGGCAAGCCTCGAGGTATAGGTAACTTTATTAGACGTACGGCCTAGTCGTGGCGACCGGCTCCCTTTTGACAAAGTGACAAGGGCTTACCTTCTGCGACTTGAACATGCATGGTCGCCTGTCCGCCTTAATTTGTCCACGGACTGCCTAAGTGCGTTCTATTCTACGTACGTACCGCCGGCCGGTGCCGCGCGCTGAAGCATGCGGCTCGAGATCAGGTCAAAGAACGCACACGAGACGACAATTATAAATGTCACCTAGAGACGTCTAGTCCATAGAAACCTGAAAAGACCACGTAGTAGTAGTACTACCGGAAGGTTTCGGACGAAGAAGTCAGCCGACCTCGCTGCATGGAAACCGGCCGTCCGTCGTTTTCAGACTACTCCGAGAGGCCGGCCGGTATCCTTCTTTAGTTTTCCTGGCTCTGATTGGTGGCACCGTCACATTGCTTGCCCGGTAGGACTAGTAGTGGTAGTGCATTGATTGAGCAGCAATGACGGCGCCGGCTAACCCATGGCAATTACAAAATAGTGATGTTATCCGGCGAACGTTAGCTAAAAGAGGGGTGCGAAGTGAACGATTTTTTGTGGCAAGTTTACTCGGTAAGAGACGGCAAATCCTGCCGGTTTTTTCGTAAAAGTTATCTTCTGCCTAGAAAATGTCAAGTGTTTCTAAAGAAATTGTCAACCCATACAATTAAATTGCCATCTAAAACATTCGCAAATGCCAACCCCTCCTGGGGAACATTCGTCAGCTATTGTGGTCCTTACAAAATTGCTATACTTAGGGTCATTTTACAAACTTTTTGTTACCGGCTTCTCCCAAGACAATAATCACCCCTGGCAATTACTCCCTCGTTTCTAAATATAAGTCTTTTTAGACATTTCAAATGAACAACAACATATGGACGTATGTAGACATATTTTAGAGTGTAGGTTCACTCATTTTGCTCCGTATATAGTCATTTGTTGGAATCTCTAGAAAGACTTATATTTGGGAACAGAGGGAGTACTTAGGTTGAAAGCGCAAGAGGCTGGAGATCATCAAAATAATGCAAGGCATGTATTTGAAAATATACACTTACTTTTCGCAAAAGAAAATATACACTTACTTGATCGCGCTACCGGGGGGGGGGGGGGGGGGGAGGGGTATGGTTGCACTAGGGGAAAACACAATAGTTGTCTGAAGGCTTAATTAGCAAAAATGCTAAAAATTTGACGTCAGGTTTTTAAACATGGCAAATCAAATGTTTTTCATGGCAATTTATGTTGCCATGGGATGGCAAATTTAGTTTGGGAGCATAACAATTTTGTAGCAAAATATTAAAATAAACTGAGGCGGAGTTTGCCATGCTTATGGCATCTCCAGCGATAACCCACAAATTTCCTCCAGCATCCGTCCACGGATGGGGGGGGGGGGGGCAGTCCGTGGACACGGATGCGGGAGGCCGTTGTATATGTCCGCCAGTAAATTTAAATTCAAATGTACGATGATCCACACAACGCTGGACCGCACCCCGATCACAACCAAAAAGAGGCAAATATGCTTAGTTTTTACATGCCCGAATCCAAAAGAACATCTGTCCGGCAGTCCGTGCATTTCTGCCCTGGCGGACCAACAATCCCAGCAAGCTGCTCCCCGATCAAGAATGCGTCGCCGCCGCCGTGTAGGCAGCCTCCGCGTCTGCGTCCGTCTCCGCCACGTCCTCATAGTTTGCCGCCGCCAACTCATCTTTCTGCCGCCGCAACATCTAGTAGCAGGCGGATTGCACGATCTTTCTAGCGTCAACATCCAAAGAGTCGACATTCAAGGTCAACATCTTGGTGTCCTCCGCATTGATGGCGATCTTCACCCTCTTTTCCTCGAGCATGGCCTTCCTCTCTTCGATCATGGTCCTCCTCTCTTCGAGCTTGATCTTCTTCTCCATCGCCTCCATCGATTGTTTGAACCACTCTGCATTCCTCTCCTCCTTGATGTCTGAGCACCTCACGCATGCCTCCTTCTTCTTCGCCAAGATGTCCTCGAACCTCTCCATCAGCTTGGCCGCCGCACGTTCTAGCTTCGCCCTCTCCTCCTCCCACTTCTTGCCCCGTAATTTCTTCTAACCTTCTTCGACGGTTCTTGGGTTGGGTTGGTAGAGTTGCCGTTTTCTTCCTCGTTGTCTTGGGCAGCGGTCTTGGCAATGAAAAGGTTCCACTTTGGTTTCCCATTCAACTTCAACCAACAATGCATGACGGTGAAGGACTTCTTCTCCAACTTCTTGTACACCACACAAGCACGAGTAGGCTATAAAGTGAAACCATGCATATCCGTCTAGTGAGTAACAAAACAATACATGTTCAGCTAGTGATCAACAAAACTAAAGCATATCCGGCTAGTGATAAACTTACTTGCTCGGTGATTTGTGCACCGCTAGGCCACCGTGCGATGAGATGCTTCGAGTGCCCGCAATACTTGGACACGGCCTCTTGGATGGTGTACCATCTATGGTTGAGGGACTTCCACTCACAGTTGCGGATGGCCCCGTCAGAGTAGGGCGCGAAATGCTTGGGTTCATGGAACCATATGTGAAAGTTCCTCCAAAAGGTTGTGCCCTCTTGCTACGTGTCGTGGAGAGGATCAAGGCTAGTGGCCAACCATGCATGGCAAAATAGCTCATCCTCCCGCATGTTGAAGCTTTCTCCTCTACCCTTCTTCGATCACCAGTTGTATCATCCGAATCATCATTGTCCCCGTCCTCCTCACCCCCCCCTCCGGATGCTGCTCTCCAGCGGCCCAATGATGTTGTTGTTGTTGTGTGCCATCACCGGTCTGGGTGTAGGACTACTGCTGCTGGTAGTTGCCGGACTGGGTGGGATCCGAGTCTTCCACTTGCCCATCCTCATAGCCCCCTTCTCCTCCCTCACCTCCGTCATGGATGACGTCGACCATCTCCCTGTCCGTGTCGTACGCCAGCTCCCCCGCTCTGGGCATTTGCAATGAACAGCGTGCTGGCACCCATTTGCTCCTCGGCCGACGGCCACACCCGGACGATCCTCGGGGAAGAATACTCGGAGAAGAGCAGTGTCGCGTTAACGTCGGCGATGTAAGGCACCGTACAGGCGGGGGTTCCAAGTTGCTTGGCGTAGTAGTAGTACGGATGCTTTAAGGCTTCGGCCACGATGCTGACTGTACTGTCGGCACGCCGACTGCCGGCGTCCACCACAACCGCGCTGACTACCTCGTCTGCCATGACCTCCACGCCCATCGCCACCACCAGGCCCACCGGCGACCAACTGCTTCTTGAGCTTTGATGCGACGATTTTGCGGGGTCTCCGAGTTGATCTTCCGGGCGAGCGTGATGCTTGGATCCTCTGACACCTCTGCCGGCTCCATCTCCGACAGGTTCCATGCGTTGGCGGCGGAAGGAAGGAGAGGGTGGGAGAAAAGAGCGGGAATTGAACGAACAACGGCGGGGAGTGGAAGAAGAGAGTGGGGGATTTTGGCGCAAAAACAGTGTGGGATGCTACAAAAGCGCGGGTCCGCCTTCCTTTTGGGTGGGCTAGGGGGCAGAGAGCGACGTTTCGCGTGTCCGGACTCCTGCAAAGCCCCCCACATTTGTCTTCGGTTTGCAGAAGAAATCATGCCCGGGCCGCGCCACGGAACAATACAGGACAGCGTTGGCTGGCTTCCGTGGTCCGGACGTTTGCGGGAAGTTTGAGGGTTGGCGTTCGGGATGCCCTTACCAATTAAACTGGCCACCCTCAGCAAACATAATTTGCCATGAAAAAAGTTTGATTTTCCAAGCCTAAAAATCTGACACTCCTACGATATTCTGGTCCTTAGTTAGCTAGCTAGGTCACAGTTGTCGTCCCTCGGCTTACTGCTACTTGTGAGCCGCGTTGGGATTTCCTCGAAGAGGAGAGGATGAAGCATTACAGTAATAATAAGTATTTCCCTCATTTAAGAACCAAGGTTATCAATCCAGTACGAGAACCACACGGAACCTCATTAACAGTACCTACACACACAAAAGCAAATACTTGCACCCAACGCGATCAAGGGGGTTGTCAATCCCCTCGGTAGTTATTTGCAAGGATCAAATCTCTTAGTGGTAGATAAATAAAATAAAATAAAATAGAAAAAAGTGCAGCAATGTACTTTTGATTATATATATGATAAACGTAGACCCCCGGGGCCATAGTTTTCACTAGAGGCTTTCTCTCTCGAACACAAAGCATACGGTGGGTAAATAATTATTGTTAGGCAATTGATAGAAAAGCGCATAGTTATGATGATATTCAAGGCAATGGTCATGTATATATGCATCACGTCCGAGACAAGTAGACCGACTCTGCCTGCATCTAGTACTATTACTCCACCCATCGACCGCTATCCAGCATGCATCTAGGCTATTAAGTTAATAAAAATAGAGTAACGCCTTAAGCAAGATGACATGATGCAAACAAAGTAAATCCAACCAATATGAATAAACCCCGTCGTTTTCTCCTTAATGGCAACAATACAAATACGTGTCTTGTCCCCTCCTATCTCACTGGGATATAGAGCATCGCAAGATTGAATCCATTACAAAGCACCTCTCCCATTGCAAGATAAATAGATGTAGTTGGCCAAACCAAACGGATAGATCGGAGAGAAACACAAAGCTATCATAATCATGCATAAAATAATTCAGAAAGACTCAAAAATTTCTCATGAATCTGATTATAAACCCATAATTCATCAGATCCCAACAAACACACCTCGAAAGAAGATTACATCTAATAGGACTCCAAGAACATGAAGGAGAACATTGTATTGAAGATCAAAGAGAGAGAGAGAGAAGATGCTATCTAGCTATTACCTATGGACCCGTAGGTCTGTGGTGAACTACTCACGCATCATCGGATGGACATGTTGATGTAGAAGCCCTCCATGATCGATTCCCCCTCCATTAGAGTACCGGAAAAGGCCTCCAGATGGTATCGCGGAAGAACAGAGACTTGCGACGGCGGGAAAAGAATTTTTGGTGGCTCTATGTTGGTTTTCCGATTTTAGATAACTAGATGATGCCCCGCGCGTTGCTGCGGAAATGTGTTGATACTTTTCCGGAGAACTGGGGAAGTAAAAGAGACAATATACATTGGGTGATGGAACTATGGAAGCTATCAATCAAGCTAACAATATGCTATGCTACTAAATGCCTTGTAGAAAGTTGTAATGAATTCCATATATATTATGGAATTGAGAGTTTAAAATAGAACTCTATCCAATTTACAGAACATAAATACGACAAGCAACAACAGAATCTGACTCGGTATTGCCCTTTTAGCTAATCCTATACAATCCTCTTAGATATACAATGTTGACCTAAGTTGTTAGTTTGGTAGTTAAGAAGAAACGTACTATAACAAATAGTGTAGTGTCAGGTTGGTTCTTCTAATTTAGTCAGCACACGAACATCTGGCATAAGCTAAATCACCATATTGATGCATCATGCCATGAGGGAAAAGTCACACAATCAAGGCACCCGTGGGGAGGGATACTGAAATCAAAGCAGGCATCTCTGATCAGTAAGATGTATAACTGAAATACTGATGAAAGAGGGCAATTGTCTAAGTTCTTTAAAGGAAACTGCAAGAGAAAACCCTACAATATGGCAGTTGCCTACGTTTAGCAAGATACTGGTTCATTTATACCTGCCAAGTCAATGTGCATCCATTGATCTACAATATCCGCCGTTACATCAAATAGCATCCTTGTTGTTTCTCTGTTTGTCAAATATATAGCTGGCACATGTCACATGAACAATAATGAAGTACAATACAGAAGAACAATAAGAAGCAAGGAAACGGACACTGCAGAAACTTACTTCACTATGGTTCATCATTTGTCCAATATGTAACACTATCTGAAACAATGATAATCCAATGTTTTGTTCTCAATTCACATTGAGCACTTGTAATATACATATTTTAAATGATTAAACCATTTAACTCTCACGAGACAAATAAGTAAATTCACCGAGTTTCACACGGTCACACCTTTCTGAATCATATAATTCATGAATAAGCAGGACACCGGTGGATATTTTGATTGTCATTGCCAGTCTGCTACTACGTGACAATATAACAGAAATAGATGGAATATTAGAAATTCACTGTAGTGTCAAGTATCATGGGAAAAACACGAATGGTCGTGCAGTATGCAAGATATGACTTGTGTTTTATGTTTGACCCACACGATGGCAAAAGAGAAGGGGAACATACAAAATATGTAATCCTTGCTACCACTGCATGTCTGCATCCATGATCAGAACCACTGCATATATATAAATATGTCTGACATCAGATTAATGAAAGGTGCACTTAAACATAGGCATAGCTTTTAGTACTATACTATATAGGAGTATATGAGTAACAGTCAGACCTCAGAGAGGCGCTTGATGCTAGTAGGTGTTGCTTCTCACATCCAGAGACCGAGGTGGCCTTCATGTGGCCGTCCTCGTGCTGGCAAGTGACGATGGATACAAAAAGCGCTGGATAGAGGAATTTATGTTATGAAGGCGGAGGAGCTTGGCTCCGGTAGCGCCCAGGCATCAGTCATCAACGGGTGGCAGGCTGGCAGCTTCAATCTTGAATGTCGTCGGACTACAAAGCCACAAAGAACAAAATCAACTGACGGAATAAGGTAAGAAATCAAATCACGTATGTTGCAACACACAATTGAGATGAAGCGGAGCTTGAAATATTGTGGAGTGAGGAGAGAAAGGAGAAGATTGAAGATGCCGTCGAGTTGGAGCTCAAAGTTTAAACGGGAGAAATCTGCACGAACTCCTGGTATGCCTCCCTCGGTTTCATGTACATTTATTTTCTTGTGGAGATCATGGGGGGGAGCACCAGAAGCAGAAGGGACTCCGCCGTTGCCGAAATTGATGTTGAAGAGGAGGCGACAATGGTTGTAATGGATGCGAAGGGCTATTCAGTGGAAGGAAAACAGTCGTGTGGGCTGGTCCATCAATTGAGCATCAAAGAAGATGGAACGTGGGCTGGTACAGGCCGCATGTGGGCTGAATTAACGTGCTGGAGGATCGGCGCGTTTATTTTGCATTGGGGAAAAGACCGAACGGAAGGTAAATGTACCACGAACAGGGCACATAACAGAAACGGGGCAATGAACGGAACCGGGATTGATGAGGTGGCAACGTGGCTTGCTTGCATGATGAGAGAAATCAGATAGTGGTGTGCTCATATTTAGATATGGAAGATGATGTGGCACATCGCTGATGTGGACAGTGTGCATGGTGAGAGAATAGAAAGTAGTGTGGAGCAACTTCTTAAGAATGGTAGATTTATAGAGGTGGAATTAGGTCAGACGGACCCACGAGGGGTCCACAAGGCATCAGGGCGTGCCTACCCCCGGGCTCGCCTATTGCCTTGTCGTCTCCTCGTTTGCTTTCTGGTCTCCTCCCGAAGCTTCTAGGGTCTCTCTTGTCCAGAAAAAAATCGTCAAAAAGTTTCGTAGCGTTTGGACTTCGTTTGGTACTAATTTCCTGAAAAACCAAAAACAACAACTGTCATTTGGCTCTGTGTTAATAGGTTATTCCCAGTAAAATGATATATAATTGCATATAAAACATCCAAGATTGATACTATAATAGCATGGAACAATAAAAATTATAGATACGTTGGAGACATATCACTTACCGAGTTGACGTTTTTATTTCCACGGATGCAAAATAGACAACTTTGGTCCCTTGACCGGTAAAACTAGACATTTTCTGTCCCTCGACCTGTCCGGAGCTTTTTTTACTCGGCCTGATTTTCAGTCGCACACAACATGCGGGTGGGCATTGTAACAACCCCAACCCAAAATCCTAGATCGTTTTGCTCACTATGCAATATATATTTGGATGAATAATTTATGGATTTTATTTTTGCTTTTTCTTTTCATCATGCCATTAAAATTTTCACACCAAATTAGAACCTATGGTCATTTTCAGAAAATCTTTTGAACATTCTTTCTATTTTATTTAAACGCCTTTCCAACTCCTTCCAATACTTCTCCAAAATCATATTCGATTTCTACCCAAGGCTTGGCCTCCAAGCTTTGGCACAAATTCTTTTTGCATTTATCCAACCTCCACCAAAAAACTCATAATTTTTGCGCCCTTCTAAAACCTAGTCCTAGTTCAAACCCATTTGAATTAAATTCTAATGAGTTGGAATTTAAACTTTCAATTATACCCACTCCTATTTTTACTAGATCAAGCTTTTCTCTTGGAGTACAAGAAAATATGCCATTTCAAAATTTTTACCAATCCTACCCCTCCACTTTCCTTTCCCATCTCTGTTTAAAAGAAAAGGAGAAAGATGATCACCTAACCAGCGCCGCCCACCTGCCCCTTTTCACTCTACCCGGCGCGCACCCAACTTTACCCCTGCAGACCCACTTGTCTTGCATTGATGCAACCCAGCCCATTTCCTACGGAACTAGTATATGTCTTCTTCCCCGGTAAAAAGGCAGCGATGAGGGGACCGAGTGCCCTAGCACGGCCGCGTGCACACCTCCCGCGCTTGGCCTCCTCCATAAAGCCGCCCCGGTGTAGTGGCGATCCTATCCTCCCACCTATCCTTTACCCTCTTGCAAGGTAAGTTTCACTTCAGGTCAACCCTCCCAGCAAGAGGTCGATGAGATCCCAAGTGACAGCTAGAGCACCACCACTCACCGATGTGTCCGTCGTCTTCCCCAATCCCGAAGAGCATGTATAGGACCATCTTCGCGTCAACTACGTCCTCTACGCCAACCTAATCTATCGAAGAGCGGCTACGGGATTCGCACGCGTACACCTTCGTCGTGACTTGATGCACAAGACCAAGGAGCTTAGGATGCCCCCCTAGTTTGGTTCGCTAAGGGAGAAAGGTACGAACGAATCCCACCTAAGTGACATGATAATTTTACCCAAGTTCGGGCCGTTGTGAAGCGTAAAACCCCACGTCCTGCTTGGTTGTCTTGATGGAGATGACGAGCAAAGGTTACAGGGTGTGATTTCTGAAGGAAATATGCCCTAGAGGCAATAATAAAGTTATTATTTATTTCCTTATTTCATGATAAACGTTTATTATTCATGCTAGAATTGTATTAACCGGAAACATAATACATGTGTGAATACATAGACAAACAGAGTGTCACTAGTATGCCTCTACTTGACTAGCTCGTTGAATCAAAGATGGTTAAGTTTCCTAGCCATAGACATGAGTTGTCAATTGATTAACGGGATCACATCATTAGGAGAATGATGTGATTGACTTGACCCATTCCGTTAGCTTAGCACTTGATCGTTTAGTATGTTGCTATTGCTTTCTTCATGACTTATACATGTTCCTATGACTATGAGATTATGCAACTCCCGTTTACTGGAGGAACACTTTGTGTGCTACCAAACGTCACAACGTAACTGGGTGATTATAAAGGTGCTCTACAGGTGTCTTCAAGGTACTTGTTAAGTTGGTGTATTTTGAGATTAGGATTTGTCACTCCGATTGTCGGAGAGGTATCTCTGGGCCCACTCGGTAATACACATCACTATAAGCCTTGCAAGCATTGTAACTAATGAGTTAGTTGCGGGATGATGTATTAAAGAACGAGTAAAGAGACTTGCCAGTAACGAGATTGAACTAGCTATTAAGATACCGACGATCGAATCTCGGGCAAGTAACATACCGATGACAAAGGGAACAACGTATGTTGTTATGCGGTTTGACCGATAAAGATCTTCGTAGAATATGTAGGAGCCAATATGAGCATCCAGGTTCCGCTATTGGTTATTGACCGGAGACATGTCTCGGTCATGTCTACATAGTTCTTGAACCCGTAGGGTCCGCACGCTTAACGTTCGGTGACGATTTATATTATGAGTTTATGTGTTTTGATGTACCGAGGGTAGTTCGGAGTCCCGAATGAGATCGGGGACATGACGAGGAGTCTCGAAATGGTCGAGACGTAAAGATCGATATAGTGGCCGACTATATTCAGACATCGGAAAGGTTCCGAGTGATTCGGGTATTTTTTGGAGTACCGGAGAGTTACAGGAATTCGCCGGAGAGTATATGGGCCTTATTGGGCTTTAGGGGAAAGAGAGAGGGGAGGCTGCACGCCCCCCCAAGGCTTAGTCCGAATTGGACTAGGGGGAGGGGCGGCACCCCCTCCTTCCTTCTCTTCTCTTTTCCCTTTCCTTCTCTCCTACTCCTACTACTTGGAAGGGCTTGATGTCTACTATGCAACCTTCTTCTTGTAGACGTTGTTGGGTCTCCAAGTGCAGAGGTTTGTAGGACAGTAGCAAATTTCCCTCAAGTGGATGGCCTAAGGTTTATCAATCCGTCGGAGGCGTAGGATGAAGATGGTCTCTCTCGAACAACCCTGCAACCAAATAACAAAGAGTCTCTTGTGTCCCCAACACACCCAATACAATGGTAAATTGTATAGGTGCACTAGTTCGGCGAAGAGATGGTAATACAAGTGCAATATGGATGGTAGATATAGGTTTTTGTAATCTGAAAATATAAAAACAGCAAGGTAACTAATGATAAAAGTGAGCGTAAACGGTATTGCAATGCTAGGAAACAAGGCCTAGGGATCATACTTTCACTAGTGCAAGTTCTTTCAACAATAATAACATAATTGGATCATATAAATACCCCTCAACATGCAACAAAGAGTCACTCCAAAGTCACTAATAGCGGAGAACAAACGAAGAGATTATGGTAGGGTACGAAACCACCTCAAAGTTATTCTTTCAGATCGATCTATTCAAGAGTCCGTAGTGAAATAACATAAAGCTATTCTTTCCGTTCGATCTATCATAGAGTTCGTACTAGAATAACACCTTAAGAAACAAATCAACCAAAACCCTAATGTCACCTAGATACTACATTGTCACCTCAAGTATCCGCGGGTATGATTATACGATATGCATCACACAATCTCAGATTCATCTATTCAAACCAACACAAAGTACTTCAAATAGTGCCCCAAAGTTTCTACCGGAGAGTCAAGACGAAAACGTGTGCCAACCCCTATGCATAGGTTCATGGGCGGAACCCGCAAGTTGATCACCAAAACATACATCAAGTGGATCAATAGAATACCCCATTGTCACCACGGGTATGCCACGCAAGACATACATCAAGTGTTCTCAAATCCTTAAAGACTCAATCCGATAAGATAACTTCAAAGGGGAAAACTCAATCCATTACAAGAGAGTAGAGGGGGAGAAACATCATAAGATCCAACTATAATAGCAAAGCTCGTGATACATCAAGATCGTATCACTTCAAGAACACGAGAGAGAGAGAGAGAGATCAAACACATAGCTACTGGTACATACCCTCAGCCCCGAGGGTGAACTACTCCCTCCTCGTCATGGAGAGCGCCGGAATGATGAAGATGGCCACCGGTGAGGGTTCCCCCTCCATCAGGGTGCCGGAACAGGGTCCCGATTGGTTTTTGGTGGCTACAGAGGCTTGCGGCGGCGGAACTCCCGATCTATTCTGTTCTCCGATGGTTTTAGGGTATATGGATATATATAGGCGAAAGAAGTCGGTCAGGGGAGCCACGAGGGGCCCACGAGGGTGGAGGGCGCGCCCAGGGGGGTGGGCGCGCCCCCCTGCCTCGTGCTCTCCTTGTTGATTCCCTGACGTGCACTCCAAGTCTCCTGGATTGCTTCCGTTCCAAAAATAACTGTCCCGAAGGTTTCATTCTGTTTGGACTCCGTTTGATATTCCTTTTCTGCGAAACACTGAAACAAGGGAAAAAACAGAAACTGGCACTGGGCTCTGGGTCAATAGGTTAGTCCCAAAAGTAATATAAAAGTGCATAATAAAGCCCATAAACATCCAAGATGGATAATATAATAGCATGAATACTTCATAAATTATAGATACGTTGGAGACGTATCAGCATCCCCAAGCTTAATTCCTGCTCGTCCTCGAGTAGGTAAATGATAAAAGAAAGAATTTATGAAGTGTGAATGCTAGCAGGTGCACAAGTTTGACTAATGATAATTTCAATCACCTTTTCTAGCATCATTATATATCATAACAGTAGCTCAACTCATAAAGCTTCTCATGATCAAGTAACAAGCTATTCACATGTTAAAGTATAGATCATAAACTTTCTTGAAAACTAACAAACCGTGTTATCAGTCATCAAACAATTACAATTCATCTTATTTTCAGGAAGAGTCTATGTCAGAGCTTTAATTTAGCAAACCCCACATACTCGACTATCATATAGTCTTTCACAATTGCTAACACTCACACGATATTTATGGGTCCAAAGTTTTAATCAGACACAGAGAAAGATAGGGGCTTATAGATTCGCCTCCCAACCTTTTACCTCAAGGGTAATGTCAACAATAATAGTTCATGATGCCTTACATCCAATTGGATATATATATATATATATATATCAGAATCTTTCCAATACAAGGTGCTTGCCAAAGGATAAAATGTAAAAAGGAAAGGTGAAGATCACCATGACTCTTGCATAAGGTAAAAGACAATAATAACAGATAGGCCCTTCGCAGAGGGAAGCAGAGGTTGCCATGCGCTTTTATAATTGGATGCACAAAATCATAATGCGAGGGAACGTCACTTTATATTGCCACTTGTGATAGGGACCTTTATTATGCAGTCCGTCGCTTTTATTTCTTCCATATCACAATGATCGTATAAAGCTTATTTTCTCCACACTAAAAGATCATACATATTTAGAGAGCAATTTTTATTGCATGCACCGATGACAACTTACTTGAAGGATCTTACTCAATCCATAGGTAGGTATGGTGGACTCTCATGGCAATACTGGTTAGGGGATATTTGGAAGCACAAGTAGTATCTCTACTTGGTGCAAATAATTTGGCTAGCATGAGGGGGAAAGGCAAGCTCAATGTGTTGGGCAATCCATGACAATATACTTTATTTCGGATATAAGAAAACATAACCCATTACGTTGTCTTCCTTGTCCAACATCAACCTTTTAGCATGTCATATTTTAATGAGTGCTCACAATTGCAAAAGATGTCCAAGATAGTATATTTATATGTGAAATCTCTCTTCCTTCAATATTCTTTCATGAATTGTTCAAGTGACCAATACAATGTTTGCTAACCTTCAATAAATTTACCACCTCTACTTCTTATATCTGAAGTCATTACTCCCCATGGGATAAGCATATGAAACATATCTAATTTCAGATTTATGATATTCAACTCATTCAACCATTTACTCATAGGATATAAGTGAAGCACACGAGTAAATGACAAACTACTCCAAAAAGATATAAGTGAAGATCAATGAGTAGTTAAATAATTATGTTGCTATGTGAAGACTCTCTCTCATTTAAGAATTTCAGATCTTAGTATTTTATTCTAACAGCAAGCAAAGCTAAAGAAAATAAAACGACGCTCCAAGCAAAACACATATCATGTGGTGAATAAAAATATAGCTCCAAGTAAAGTTACCGATCAACGAAGACGAAAGAGGGGATGCCATCCGGGGCATCCCCAAGCTTAGGCTCTTGGTTGTCCTTGAATATTACCTTGGGGTGCCTTGGGCATCCCCGAGCTTAGGCTCTTTCCACTCCTTATTCCATAGTCCATCGAATCTGTACCCAAAATTTGAAAACTTCACAACACAAAACTTAACAGAAAATCTCGTGAGCTCCGTTAGCGAAAGAAAACAAAACACCACTTCAAGGTACTGTAATGAACTCATTCTTTATTTGTATTGGTGTTAAATCTACTGTATTCCAACTTCTCTATGGTTTATAAACTATTTTACTAGCCATAGATTCATTAAAATAAGCAAACAACACATAGAAAACAGAATATGTCAAAAACAGAACAGTCTGTAGTAATATGTATCAAACGTATACTTCTCGAACTCGAAAAATTCTAAAATAAATTGGTGGACCTGAGGAACTTTCTATTAATCATCTGCAAAAAGAATCAACTAAATAGCACTCTCCAGTAAAAAGTTTTAGCTAATCTCGTGAGCGCTAAAGTTTCTGTCTTTTTACAGCATGATCATAAAGACTTCACCCAAGTCTTCCCAAAGGTTCTACTTGGCACAAACACTAATTAAAACATAAAACCACATCTAACCAGAGGCTAGATAAATTATTTATTCCTAAACAGAACCAAAAAGCAAGAAACTAAAATAAAATTGGGTTGCCTCCCAACAAGCGCTATCGTTTAACGCCCCTAGCTAGGCATGATGATTTCAATGATGCTCACATAAAAGATAAGAATTGAAACATAAAGAGAGCATCATGAAGAATATGACTAGCACATTTAAGCCTAACCCACTTCCTATGCATAGGGATTTTGTGAGCAAACAACTTATGGGAATAAGAATCAACTTGCATAGGAAGGTAAAACAAGCATAACTTGAAAACTTTAAGCACATAGAGAGGAAACTTGATATTATTGCAATTCCTACACGCATATATTCCTCCCTCATAATAATTTTCAGTAGCATCATGAATGAAATCAACAATATAAGCATCACCTAAAGCATTCTTTTCATGATCTACAAGCATAGAATTTTTATTACTCTCCACATAAGCAAATTTCTTCTCTTTCGAAATAGTGGGAGTATCATAAGAGACTCGAATACTATAAATTGTTTCCACATTAAAGGAGTAATGTTCAGAGAAAGGGTACTCATAATCATGACAAGTTTTATAAATATAATCATCACTACTTTTTATAGCATAAGTTTCATCACACTAATCATTATAAGTAGCAACTTTTTTCTCATCATAATCAATTGAAACCTCTTCCGAAATAGTGGATTCATCACTAAATAAAGTCATGACCTCTCCAAATCCACTTTCATAAATATTATAAGATTCAACATCCTCCAAAATAGTGGGATCATTACTTCCTAAAGTTGACACTCTTCCAAACCCACTTTCATCAATATAATCATCATTAGTAGGAGTCATGCTATCATCATAACAAATTTGCATATCAAAACTTGGGAGACTAAAAATATCATCTTCATTAAACGTAGTGTTGGGGAACGCAGTAATTTCAAAAAATTTCCTACGCACACGCAAGATCATGGTGATGCATAGCAACGAGAGGGGAGAGTGTTGTCCACGTACCCTCGTAGACCGAAAGCGGAAGCGTTAACACAACGCGGTTGATGTAGTCGTACGTCTTCACGATCCGACCGATCAAGTACCGAACGCACGGCACCTCCGAGTTCAGCACACGTTCAGCTCGATGACGTCCCTAGAACTCCAATCCAGCCGAGTGTTGAGGGAGAGTTTCATCAGCACAACGGCGTGGTGACGATGATGATGTTCTACCGACGCAGGGCTTCGCCTAAGCACCGCTACGATATTATCGAGGTGTAATATGGTGGAGGGGGGCACCGCACACGGCTAAGAGATCAATAGATCAATTGTTGTGTCTATGGGGTGCCCCCCTGCCCCCGTATATAAAGGAGCAAGGGGGAGGCCGGCCGGCCCTTGTTGGCGCGCCAGGAGGAGGAGTCCTCCTCCTAGTAGGAGTAGGACTCCCCTCTTTCCTACTCCTACTAGGAGGGGGGAAAGGAAGGGGGAGAGGGAGAAGGAAAGGGGGGCGCCGCCCCCCTCTCCTAGTCCAATTCAGACCAGAGGGGGAGGGGGCGCGCGGCCCCTCCTGGCTGCCCCTCTCTCTCTCCACTAAGGCCCATAAGGCCCATTACTTCTCTCGGGGGGGTTCCGGTAACCCTCCGGCACTCCGGTTTTCTCTGAAATCACCCAGAACATTTCCCGTGTCCGAATATAGTCGTCCAATATATCAATCTTTATGTCTCGACCATTTCGAGACTCCTCGTCATGTCCGTGATCACATCCGGGACTCCGAACAACCTTTGGTTCATCAAAACATATAAACTCATAATATAACTGTCATCGTAACGTTAAGCGTGCGGACCCTACGGGTTCGAGAACTATGTAGACATGACCGAGACATGTCTCCGGTCAATAACCAATAGCGGGACCTGGATGCCCATATTGGCTCCCAAATATTCTACGAAGATCTTTATCGGTCAAACCGCATAACAACATACGTTGTTCCCTTTGTCATCGGTATGTTACTTGCCCGAGATTCGATCGTCGGTATCTCAATACCTAGTTCAATCTCGTTACCGGCAAGTCTCTTTACTCGTTCCGTAATACATCATCTCGCAACAAACTCATTAGTTGCAATGCTTGCAGGGCTTAAGTGATGTGCATTACCGAGAGGGTCCAGAGATACCTCTCCGACAATCGGAGTGAAAAAATCCTAATCTCGAAATACGCCAAACCAACAAGTACCTTCGGAGACACCTGTAGAGCACCTTTATGATCACCCAGTTACGTTGTGACGTTTGGTAGCACACAAAGTGTCCCTCCGGTAAACGGGAGTTGCATAATCTCATAGTCATAGGAACATGTATAAGTCATGAAGAAAGCAATAGCAACATACTAAACGATCGAGTGCTAAGCTAACGGAATGGGTCAAGTCAATCACATCATTCTCCTAATGATGTGATCCCGTTAATCAAATGACAACTCATGTCTATGGCTAGGAAACATAACCATCTTTGATCAACGAGCTAGTCAAGTAGAGGCATACTAGTGACACTCTGTTTGTCTATGTATTCACACATGTATCATGTTTCCGGTTAATACAATTCTAGCATGAATAATAAACATTTATCATGATATAAGGAAATAAATAATAACTTTATTATTGCCTCTAGGGCATATTTCCTTCAGTCTCCCACTTGCACTAGAGTCAATAATCTTGTTCACATCGCCATGTGATTTAACATCAATAGTTCACATCACCATGTGATTAACACCCATAGTTCACATCGTCATGTGACCAACACCCAAAGGGTTTACTAGAGTCAGTAATCTAGTTCACATCGCTATGTGATTAACACCCAAAGAGTACTAAGGTGTGATCATGTTTTGCTTGTGAGATAATTTTAGTCAACGGGTCTGTCACATTCAGATCCGTAAGTATTTTGCAAATTTCTATGTCTACAATGCTCTGCACGGAGCTACTCTAGCTAATTGCTCCCACTTTCAATATGTATCTAGACCGCGACTTAGAGTCATCTAGATTAGTGTCAAAACTTGCATCGACGTAACCCTTTACGACGAACCTTTTGTCACTTCCATAATCGAGAAACATATCCTTATTCCACTAAGGATAATTTTGACCGCTGTCCAGTGATCTACTTCTAGATCACTATTGTACTCCCTTGCCAAAATCAGTGTAGGGTATATAATAGATCTGGTACACAGCATGGCATACTTTATAGAACCTATGGTCGAGGCATAGGGAATGACTTTCATTCTTTTTCTATCTTCTGCCGTGGTCGGGCTTTGAGTCTTACTCAATTTCACACCTTGTAATACAGGCAAGAACCCTTTCTTTGCTTGATCCATTTTGAACTTTTTCAAAACTTTGTCAAGGTATGTGCTTTGTGAAAGTCCAATTAAGCGTCTTGATCTATCTCTATAAATCTTGATGCCCAATATATACGTAGCTTCACCGAGGTCTTTCATTGAAAAACTCTTATTCAAGTATCCCTTTATGCTATCCAGAAATTCTATATCATTTCCAATCAGCAATATGTCATCCACATATAATATCAGATATGCTACAGAGCTCCCACTCACTTTCTTGTAAATACAGGCTTCTCCAAAAGTCTGTATAAAACCAAATGCTTTGATCACACTATCAAAGCGTTTATTCCAACTCCGAGAGGCTTGCACCAGCCCATAAATGGATCGCTGGAGCTTGCACACTTTGTTAGCTTCCTTTGGATCGACAAAACCTTCCGGTTGCATCATATACAACTCTTCTTCCAGAAATCCATTCAGGAATGCAGTTTTGACATCCATTTGCCAAATTTCATAATCATAAAATGCGGCAATTGCTAACATGATTCGGACAGACTTAAGCATCGCTACGGGTGAGAAGGTCTCATCGTAGTCAATCCCTTGAACTTGTCGAAAACCTTTCGCAACAAGTCGAGCTTTATAGACAGTAACATTACCGTCAGCGTCAGTCTTCTTCTTGAAGATCCATTTATTTTCAATGGCTTGCCGATCATCGGGCAAGTCAACCAATGTCCATACTTTGTTCTCATACATGGATCCCATCTCGGATTTCATGGCCTCAAGCCATTTTGCGGAATCTGGGCTCACCATCGCTTCTTCATAGTTCGTAGGTTCGTCATGGTCTAGTAACATAACCTCCAGAACAGGATTACCGTACCACTCTGGTGCGGATCTTACTCTGGTTGATCTACGACGTTCAGTAATAACTTGATCTGAAGTTTCATGATCATCATCATTAACTTTCTCACTAATTGGCGTAGGTGTCACAGAAACTGGTTTCTGTGATGAACTACTTTCCAATAAGGGAGTAGGTACAGTTACCTCATCAAGTTCTACTTTCCTCCCACTCACTTCTTTCGAGAGAAACTCCTTCTCCAGAAAATTTCCGAATTTAGCAACAAAAGTTTTGCCTTCAGATCTGTGATAGAAGGTGTACCCAATAGGTTTCTTTGGGTATCCTATGAAGACGCATTTCTCTGATTTGGGTTCGAGCTTATCAGGTTGAAGTTTTTTCACATAAGCATCGCAGCCCCAAACTTTAAGAAACGACAACTTTGGTTTCTTGCCAAACCACAGTTCATAAGGCGTCGTCTCAACGGATTTTGATGGTGCCCTATTTAACGTGAATGTAGCTGTCCCTAATGCATAACCCCAAAACGATAGTGGTAGATCGGTAAGTGACATCATATATTGCACCATATCTAATAAAGTACGGTTACGATGTTCGGACACACTATTACACCGTGGTGTTCCAGGTGGCGTGAGTAGTGAAACTATTTCACATTGTTTTAACTGAAGGCCAAACTCATAACTCAAATATTTTACCTCTGCGATCATATCGTAGAAACTTTTATTTTCTTGTTACGATGATTCTCCACTTCACTCTAAAATTCTTTGAACTTTTCAAATGTTTCAGACTTGTGTTTCATCAAGTAGATATACCCATATCTGCTCAAATAATCTGTGAAGGTCAGAAAATAACGATACTTGCCGTGAGCCTTAACACTCATCGGACCGCATACATCAGTATGTATTATTTCCAATAAGTCAGTTGCTCGCTCCATTGTTCCGGAGAACGGAGTCTTAGTCATCTTGCCCATGAGGCATGGTTCGCAAGCATCAAGTGATTCATAATCAAGTGATTCCAAAATCCCATCAGTATGGAGTTTCTCCATGCGCTTTACACTAATATGACCTAAACGGCAGTGCCACAAATAAGTTGCACTATCATTATTAACTTTGCATCTTTTGGCTTCATTATTATGAATATGTGTATCACTACGATCGAGATCCAACAAACCATTTTATTGGGTGTATGACCATAGAAGGTTTTATTCATGTAAACAGAACAACAATTATTCTCTAATTTAAATGAATAACCGTATTGCAACAAACATGATCAAATCATATTCATGCTCAATGCAAACACCAAATAACATTTATTTAGTTTCAACACTAATCCCGAAAGTATAGGGAGTGTGCGATGATGATCATATCAATTTGGAACTACTTCCAACACACATCGTCACCTCGCCTTTTACGAGTCTCTGTTTATTCTGCAACTCCCGTTTCGAGTTACTACTCTTAGCAACTGAACCAGTATCAAATGTCGAGGGGTTGCTATAAACACTAGTAAAGTACACATCAATAACATGTATATCCAATATACCTTTGTTCACTTTGCCATCCTTCTTATCCACCAAATACTTGGGGTAGTTCCACTTCCAGTGACCAGTCCCTTTGCAGTAGAAGCACTTAGTCTCAGGCTTAGGACCAGACTTAGGCTTCTTCACTTGAGCAGCAACTTGCTTGCCGTTCTTCTTGAAGTTCCCCTTCTCCCCTTTGCCCTTTTCTTGAAACTAGTGGTCTCGTCAACCATCAACACTTGATGTTTTTCTTGATTTCTACCTTCGTCGATTTCAGCATCACGAAGAGCTCGGGAATTACTTTCGTCATCCCTTGCATAATATAGTTCATCACGAAGTTCTACTAACTTGGTGATGGTGACTAGAGAATTCTGTCAATCACTATTTTATCTGGAAGATTAACTCCCACTTGATTCAAGCGATTGTAGTACTCAGACAATCTGAGCACATGCTCACTGCTTGAGCTATTCTCCTCCATCTTTTAGCTATAGAACTTGTTTGGAGACTTCATATCTCTCAACTCCGGTATTTGCTTGAAATATTAACTTCAACTCCTGGAACATCTCATATGGTCCATGACATTCAAAACGTCTTTGAAGTCCCGATTCTAAGCCGTTAAGCATGGTGCACTAAACTATCAAGTAGTCATCATATTAAGCTAGCCAAACGTTCATAATGTCTGCACATGCTCCTGCAATAGGTCTGTCACCTAGCGGTGCATCAAGGACATAATTCTTCTGTGCAGCAATGAGGATAATCCTCAGATCACGGATCCAATCCGCATCTTTGCTACTAACATCTTTCAACATAATTTTTCTCTAGGAACATATCAAAAATAAACACATGGAAGCAACAACGCGAGTTATTGATCTACAACATAATTTGCAAAATACTATCAGGACTAAGTTCATGATAAATTTAAGTTCAATTAATCATATTACTTAAGAACTCCCACTTAGATAGACATCCCTCTAATCCTCTAAGTGATCACGTGATCCATATCAACTAAACCATGTCCGATCATCACGTGAGATGGAGTAGTTTCAACGGTGAACATCACTATGTTGATCATATCTACTATATGATTCACGCTCGACCTTTCGGTCTCCGTGTTCCGAGGCCATATCTGTTATATGCTAGGCTCGTCAAGTTTAACCTGAGTATTCCGCGTGTGCAACTGTTTTGCACCCGTTGTATTTGAACGTAGAGCCTATCACACCCGATCATCACGTGGTGTCTCAGCACGAAGAACTTTCGCAACGGTGCATACTCAGGGAGAACACTTATACTTTGATAATTTAGTGAAGGATCATCTTATAATGCTACCGTCAATCAAAGCAAGATAAGATGCATAAAAGATAAACATCACATGCAATCAATATAAGTGATATGATATGGCCATCATCATCTTATGCTTGTGATCTCCTTCTCCGAAGCACCGTCACCATCGTCATCGGTCTGACACCTTGATCTCCATCGAAGCATCGTTGTCGTCTCACCAACTATTGCTTCTACGACTATCGCTACCGCTTAGTGATAAAGTAAAACAATTACATGGCGATTGCATTGCATACAATAAAGCGACAACCATATGGCTCCTGCCAGTTGCCGATAACTCGGTTACAAAACATGATCATCTCATACAATAAAATTCAGTATCATGTCTTGACCATATCACATCACAACATGCCCTGCAAAAACAAGTTAGACGTCCTCTACTTTGTTGTTGCAAGTTTTACGTGGCTGCTACGGGCTTAGCAAGAACCGTTCTTACCTACGCATCAAAACCACAACGATAGTTTGTCAAGTTGGTGCTGTTTTAACCTTCGCAAGGACCGGGCGTAGCCACACGCGGTTCAACTAAAGTGAGAGAGACAGACACCCGCCGGTCACCTTTAAGCAACGAGTGCTCGCAACAGTGAAACCAGTCTCGCGTAAGCATACGCGTAATGTCGGTCCGGGCCGCTTCATCTCACAATACCGCCGAACCAAAGTATGACATGCTGGTAAGCAGTATGACTTATATCACCCACAACTCACTTGTGTTCTACTCGTGCATAACATCAACGCATAAAACCAGGCTCGGATGCACTGTTGGGGAATGTAGTAATTTCAAAAAAAATCCTACGCACACGCAAGATCATGGTGATGCATAGCAACGAGAGGGGAGAGTGTTGTCCACGTACCCTCGTAGACTGAAAGCGGAAGCGTTAACACAACGCGGTTGATGTAGTCGTACGTCTTCACGATCCGACCGATCAAGTACCGAACGCACGGCACCTCCGAGTTCAGCACACGTTCAGCTCGATGACGTCCCTCGAACTCCGATCCAGCCGAGTGTTGAGGGAGAGTTTCGTCAGCACGACGGCGTGGTGACGATGATGATGTTCTACCGACGCAGGGCTTCGCCTAAGCACCGCTACGATATTATCGAGGTGTAATATGGTGGAGGGGGGCACCGCACACGGCTAAGAGATCAATAGATCAATTGTTGTGTCTATGTGGTGCCCCCTACCCCCGTATATAAAGGAGCAAGGGGGAGGCTGGCCGGCCCTTGTTGGCGCGCCAGGAGGAGGAGTCCTCCTCCTAGTAGGAGTAGGACTCCCCTCTTTCCTACTCCTACTAGGAGGGGGGAAAGGAAGGGGGAGAGGGAGAAGGAAAGGGGGGCGCCGCCCCCCCTCTCCTAGTCCAATTCGGACCAGAGGGGGAGGGGGCGCGCGGCCCCTCCTGGCTGCCCCTCTCTCTCTCCACTAAGGCCCATAAGGCCCATTACTTCTCCCGGGGGGGGTTCCGGTAACCCCCCGGCACTCCGGTTTTCTCTGAAATCACCCGGAACATTTCCGGTGTCCGAATATAGTCGTCCAATATATCAATCTTTATGTCTCGACAATTTCGAGACTCCTCGTCATGTCCGTGATCACATCCGGGACTCCGAACAACCTTCGGTTCATCAAAATATATAAACTCATAATATAACTGTCATCGTAACGTTAAGCGTGCGGACCCTACGGGTTCGAGAACTATGTAGACATGACCGAGACATGTCTCCGGTCAATAACCAATAGCGGGACCTGGATGCCCATATTGGCTCCCACATATTCTACGAAGATCTTTATCGGTCAAACCGCATAACAACATACGTTGTTCCCTTTGTCATCGGTATGTTACTTGCCCGAGATTCGATCGTCGGTATCTCAATACCTAGTTCAATCTCGTTACCGGCAAATCTCTTTACTCGTTCCGTAATACATCATCTCGCAACAAACTCATTAGTTGCAATGCTTGCAAGGCTTAAGTGATGTGCATTACCGAGAGGGCCCAGAGATACCTCTCTGACAATAGGAGTGACAAATCCTAATCTCGAAATACGCCAACCCAACAAGTACCTTCGGAGACACCTGTAGAGCACCTTTATGATCACCCAGTTACGTTGTGACGTTTGGTAGCACACAAAGTGTTCCTCCGGTAAACGGGAGTTTCATAGTCTCATAGTCACAGGAACATGTATAAGTCATGAAGAAAGCAATAGCAACATACTAAACGATCGAGTGCTACCGGGAGTTGCATAATCTCATAGTCATAGGAACATGTATAAGTCATGAAGAAAGCAATAGCAACATACTAAACGATCGAGTGCTAAGCTAACGGAATGGGTCAAGTCAATCACATCATATTCCTAATGATGTGATCCCGTTAATCAAATGACAACTCATGTCTATGGCTAGGAAACATAACCATCTTTGATCAATGAGCTAGTCAAGTAGAGGCATACTAGTGACACTCTGTTTGTGTATGTATTCACACATGTATCATGTTTCCGGTTAATACAATTCTAGCATGAATAATAAACATTTATCATGATATAAGGAAATAAATAATAACTTTATTATTGCCTCTAGGGCATATTTCCTTCACGTAGCATCCCCAAGCTTGGGACAAACATTAATTGCAGCAAATATATTCTCAAAAACATCATCTTCATCAAACATAGCATCCCCAAGCTTGGGCCTTTTCATATCATAAGCATAATCACTCTCATCATTAATAGTATGGATAGCACCAATAGTATAGCAATTATCATCATCACGATGAGTAATAAGAGCAACATCATTTGGGGGAGATACCTTTTTACCTTTGCTTCTCCGTCTTTTCTTTTTCTTCTTAACATCATGTGTGGGTTCAATCCTCCTTTTGGAGCTCCTTATTAATGAGATTGGTTGAATAGAAAGCTCCTCCTCGTTACCTGATTCATCATAAGAAATAATAGGAGGATATTGGGAAGTCTCTTCCCTTTCATTAGTATTCTCTTCATCTTCTATTTGTTTTCTTTTTTTATGTAATTGATAATATAAGGATTTTCACTGCAATTCACCGCACAATACATATAAATTTCTTCTAGATCAATATCGAGGAATTTCTCGAGGTTATATTCTGGAATAAACTTAGTTTGACGTTTCAATTCTTCATAACCCAAAAGCAGACTAAGTTCATTATGATGTGCCAGGGAAATCAAGTCATCACAATTTTTGGACACGTTCCGATCATGAAACAATTGGCATTTGATATTTAAATGACCTTGTTCATTGCAAAGTTCACAAGTATGGCTAAGATATTTTAAATTTTCAGCACTAACATTTAGCCTCTCTTGCAACCATTTAGTTTCTAAGTACTTGTGCCTCTTACAAAATCTATCTTCCCTTTTTGGTATGTATTTGCAAACTCTATGCACTCCACAAAAATCGACATGCTTATAAGAGATATTTTCATCATGACTAGTGCAATCATCATTAGTACTATGGATATTCAAGGAGTTCATACTAACAACATTGCAATCATGCTCATCATTCAAAGATTTAGTGCCAAACATTTTAATGCATTCTTCTTCTAACACTTTTGGCACAATTTTCCTTTCCATCATACTCACGAAAGATATTAAAAAGATGAAGCGTATGAGGCAAACTCAATTCCATATTTTTTGTAGTTTTCTTTTATAGACTAAACTAGTGATAAAACAGGAAACTAAAAGATTCGATTACAAGATCTAAAGATATACCTTCAAGCACTCACCTCCCCGGCAACGGAGCCAGAAAAGAGCTTGATGTCTACTACGCAACCTTCTTCTTGTAGACGTTGTTGGGCCTCCAAGTGTAGAGGTTTGTAGGACAGTAGCAAATTTCCCTCAAGTGGATGACCTAAGGTTTATCAATCCGTGGGAGGCGTAGGATGAAGATGGTCTCTCTCAACCAACCCTGCAACCAAATAACAAAGAGTCTCTTGTGTCCCCAACACACCCAATACAATGGTAAATTGTATAGGTGCACTAGTTTGGCGAAGAGATGGTAATACAAGTGCAATATGGATGGTAGATATAGGTTTTTGTAATCTGAAAATATAAAAACAGCAAGGTAACTAATGATAAAAGTGAGCATAAACGGTATTGCAATGCTAGGAAACAAGGCCTAGGGTTCATACTTTCACTAGTGCAAGTTCTTTCAACAATAATAACATAATTGGATCATATAACTATCCCTCAACATGCAACAAAGAGTCACTCCAAAGTCACTAATAGCGGAGAACAAACGAAGAGATTATGGTAGGGTACGAAACCACCTCAAAGTTATTCTTTCGGATCGATCTATTCAAGAGTTCGTAGTAAAATAACATAAAGCTATTCTTTCTGTTCGATCTATCATAGAGTTCGTACTAGAATAACACCTTAAGACACAAATCAACCAAAACCCTAATGTCACCTAGATACTCCATTGTCACCTCAAGTATCCGTGGGTATGATTATACGATATGCATCACACAATCTTAGATTCATCTATTCAAACCAACACAAAGTACTTCAAATAGTGCCCCAAAGTTTCTACCGGAGAGTCAAGACGAAAACGTGTGCCAACCCCTATGCATAGGTTCATGGGCGGAACCCGCAAGTTGATCACCAAAACATACATCAAGTGGATCAATAGAATACCCCATTGTCACCACGGGTATATATCCCACGCACGACATACATCAAGTGTTCTCAAATCCTTAAAGACTCAATCCGATAAGATAACTTCAAAGGGGAAAACTCAATCCATTACAAGAGAGTAGATGGGGAGAAACATCATAAGATCCAACTATAATAGCAAAGCTCACGATACATCAAGATCGTATCACTTCAAGAACACGAGAGAGAGAGAGAGAGAGAGAGATCAAACACATAGCTACTGGTACATACCCTTAGCCCCGAGGGTGAACTACTCCCTCCTCGTCATGGAGAGCACCGGGATGATGCAGATGGCCACCGGTGAGGGTTCCCCCCTCCGGCAGGGTGCCGGAACAGGGCCCCGATTGGTTTTTGGTGGCTACAGAGGCTTGCGGCGGCGGAACTCCCGATCTATTCTGATCTCCGATGGTTTTAGGGTATATGGATATATATAGGCGAAAGAAGTTGGTCAGGGGAGCCACGAGGGGCCCACGAGGGTGGAGGGCGCGCCCAGGGGGGTGGGCGCTCCCCCCTTCCTCGTGCTCTCCTCGTTGATTCCCTGACGTGCACTCCAAGTCCCCTGGATTGCTTCCGTTCCAAAAATAACTCTCCCGAAGGTTTCATTCCGTTTGGACTCCATTTGATATTCCTTTTCTGCGAAACACTAAAACAAGGGGAAAAACATAAACTGGCACTGGGCTCTGGGTCAATAGGTTAGTCCCAAAAGTAATACAAAAGTGCATAATAAAGCCCATAAACATCCAATATGGATAATATAATAGCATGAATACTTCATAAATTATAGATACGTTGGAGACGTATCAGGGCTCCTAGTTCTACTAGGAATGGGGGAATCCTACTCCCGGTGGGAGTAGGACTCCCCTAGGGCGCGCCATAGAGAGGTCCGGCCCTCCCCCTCCTCCACTCCTTTATATACAGGGAGGGGAGCACCCCTTGGAGACACAACAATTGATCATTGATCTTTTAGCCGTGTGCGGTGCCCCCCTCCACCATAATCCACCTCGGTCATACCATAGCAGTGCTTAGGCGAAGCCCTGCGCTGGTAGCATCATCATCACCGTCATCATGGCGTCGTGCTGACGAAACTCTCCCTCGAAGCTCTGCTGGATCGGAGTTCGTGGGACGTCATCGAGCTGAACGTGTGCTGAACTCGGAGGTGCCGTGCGTTCGGTACTTGGATCGGTCGGATCGTGAAGACGTATGACTACATCAATCGCGTTGTTCTAACGCTTCCGCTTTCGGTCTACGAGGGCACGTGGACAACACTCTCCCCTCTTGTTGCTATGCATCACCATGATCTTGCGTATGCGTAGGAAATTTTTGAAATTACTACGTTCCCCAAAAGTGGCATCCGAGCCAGGTTTATGCGTAGATGTTATATGCACGAGTAGAACACAAGTGAGTTGTGGGCGATACAAGTCATACTACTTACCAGCATGCCATACTTTGGTTCGGCGGTATTGTTGGATGAAGCGGCCCGGACCGACATTATGCGTACGCTTACGCGAGACTGGTTCTACCGACGTGCTTTGCACACAGGTGGCTGGCGGGTGTCAGTTTCTCCAACTTTAGTTGAACCGAGTGTGACTACGCCCGATCCTTGTTGAAGGTTAAAACAGCACTAACTTGACGAAATACCGTTGTGGTTTTGATGCGTAGGTAAGAACGGTTCTTGTCATGGTTTTGTCACGGCAGATGTCCTAGAGAAAGGACTTAGTCGTGGAGCCATCGCTACGGGTTAGCTTAAAGGGGTTAAAGCGGACAAGGGACGCAAGAGAGTTTTATACTAGTTCGGCCCCTTACGATGAAGGAAAAAGCCTACGTCTAGTTGTGATGGAATTGATGGGATTTCGATGACCAGGGAGCGAATACGCTTTGCCTGAGTCTCGAGTTGTTGTCTGTTGTCCTTGAACCGCCGCTGGGTCGTCCCCTTATATACATGGGTTGACGCCCGTCGGTTTACAGAATCCCGAGGCCGGCTCATAATCGTGTTCGGCTCGGTCTCTGCTACTTCTATCTTACAACACAAGTTTACATATCAACGCCGGTTTATGTCTACAGGCCTTAAACCGGCTTTGGGCCCTGGGCTTTTATAAAGCGCCACCGTCTGTCTTCATGGACTTCAGATACAGATGAACTACTTATGGAGTTAACCCGGCCTCTCCTGGCCGGTTTACGCCCAGTGATAATATCCCCAACATTAGGCCCCAGATTGATTTTAACTGGTTCATGTCAATCCTCAATACTTAAGAAAACTTCTTCTTCAACATCTTCACATAATCTTGTAAACCGCCGTGACATCATCTTCTAGGACCATGATAAACCGCCGTGACGTCACCTGTTTCTTTTAAAACTGTGTATAATCCACCTTCATTAATGAGCCTCCGACAATCGAGGCGACAGCTCCGCCTCATATCCAAAAATTCGGCTTCTCGATTTTCGCGCCTGACGTTTATCTTTCTGCCCTTATAAATAGGGCCAGGGGGTCTTTCCATTTCCCCCCTCGTGCCTCTTCGCGTCGTCATCTTCCTTGCGCCGACCGGCCCTCAAGCTCTGCCGCTGCCGTCGTCCTTCGCCTCTGCTTCGACAAAGGCCGCTGCATCAACCTGATCGTATTAGAGAAAAACCGCGGCGCCTCTCCACCATCCCATCAGCATCAGTAAGCCCCCCTTTCTTTTACCATAGATCTGGCATTAGGGTTTCGGTGTTCGTCAGTGTTCGTCGCCGCCCTTCTTTATCCTTATTTATATCCATGGATTAGATCCAAAAACCACATAGATCTCGCGCGGTAGTAGTTTTAGCACCTGTTTGATATCCAACTCATCTCAACTTGGTGAACTTTTAGCACGCTGGAAATTAGGTCAGAATATATTTTGTTTTTCCAACACGCGGTAGATCTGAAATTACCATAGCAAGATGTGAAACTTGTTTCTTCCTTCGCTTACACACTTTGAATACCAGATTGGGCGGTTTAACTTCACAGAAAGCCAGATGACCCGGTAGATACCATTAGTCCCCTGTTGAACCACCAATGCATTACACCGTTTCCATTGTCAGACTCCGGTTTACGAATAACCAAATCCGGTTTATCAATATGCTTGTATCCTTATACCGTTGTATAGTTGTCCACTGTAAATCTTAAACTGGCAATAATCATGTTTCAGATCTTTCATTGCCATGGCCAAGCAAGTCTATGAATGCAATTGGGCTCCTTCTCGAGTAACCGAAGAACAGTTAAACAATCTTGTTAAAACGGGAACTTTAGCCAAGAAAGATGTCATCCACTGGAGGGTCCCTGGCTCGGAAAGTCCTCCTACACCCAAGGACGGAGAGGTAGTCATGTTTGCTGATCATCTCGGACGAGGTTTTAGCCCTCCTGGTTCAAAAAATTTCCGGGATGTACTGGCCAATTTTCAGCTGCGCCCTCAAGACATCGGTCCCAATTCTGTGACCAACATCTGCCACTTCCAAGTCTTCTGTGAGGTTTATCTGCAAGAGGAACCTATAGTCGAACTGTTTAGGGATTTCTTTCACCTAAACCGTCGCACAGAGTTCTCGGATGGACCCAATACGGAACTGGGTGGAATAGCGGTTCAGAAAAGGAAAGAAGTCACCTTCTCTCATCCCAAACTCCACAGTCACCCCAAAGAGTGGAACCAGACTTGGTTTTATTGCATGGATACATCTCCACCTGATGAAAACCCCCTGCCGGGTTACCGCCCTGAATGCCTGAGCAACACACATCCTTTTCCTCAGAGGTTGACTGCAAGAGAAAGGGCCAACTATGCTCCTCAATTATCAAAGCTTAGAGCCTTCATGGCAAACGGTTTGACAGGAGTTGATCTTGCTCGTTGTTGGATAAGCTGGAGTATTCTGCCCTTAAGCCGGCGCTCCGGTTTGATGTGTGAATATACGGGGAGTTTGAAGGACGCTCAGCGGCACATTGTCATTCAGCTTACAGATGCAGAAGTCACTTAGGCTGTAAAAAAGATACTGAACGAACCGGAGGCTGTCTGTGCCCAAACCGGACTACTCCCTTTCTGCACCTTCAACAAACCACCAGCTGTAAGAATCATATAATCTTTTTATCTGCAGTTGCTTTTGTCCAAATATTCTGTGAAAGTGTGATTATTTTCTGACAGGGTGATGATCCGTTCTGGAACAAGAAACCATCACAAGACAAACCGGCGAAGCCGCAAGACAAACCGGTCAAGCCAGTTCATCCAAAGACCAAGGTTGTTAAAAAACCTACCAAGAAAAGGACCACTGCATCCTCCGATCTACCAGCTGATGATAATGTGGGTAATCCGGAACCAGAGGTAGAACTTGACTCTCTTGGTTCATTTTTCGTACACCTCATTGACAATGATTATTATCAGGACGACGCTGAAGGCAGTCATGCTGATGATGTAGAGGTAATCATTATTTCCTCCGATTCAGATCCTGTGCCGACATAAAAAATCCATCGAGCAAACCGGAAAGTAAATTTTCTCACCCCCTTGCTTACTTGGACCCAAACTTTCTTTTGAAGACACAGCAGCACGAGGCTCGCCGCACAACCCGGCACAGAGGCCAGGTAGTTACCTCCGCCGGTTTACCGAACAGTCTGGTTCGGAAACGCCAATCAGAGGTCTCTTATCCCATTGATACTTCATGCCCCAAAGCAGGTTGTTTCCGCCAGCCTCTTAACCCGTCTGATTCAAATTATCAGGGTACTTCTCACTCATCTTCTGGCGAGTCGTCGGCCACAAAACTTCCACCCCTCAAAACGGTTCTTGGGTGAGCTATACACTTGTTGTTATCCTTGATGTTGCTATTTTGATATACTGTACTGATCCTCATGTTTATTTTTCTCAGCGCCAAGCCCAGACCCAGCAAGAAGGCTCGGTTGAATAAACCGGCTGATGAAGATGTGGCTGTTGAACCGGAGAAAACTGCAGATCCTGAAGAGACCAACATTGATGCCATACTGAATGACCCACCGCCTCAAGATCATGACTTCGTTGCTGAGCAGGCAGAAGTTGACACCACAAGCCATGCTGACCAGCCAACCAGCCCTGTCCGAACTGACAATAAACCGGCAAGCCTAGTGAAGAATACTGACAAACCGCCAACCCCAGCAACGGTTGCTGATGATAGAGATGATGACATTATGATTACTGGCACTGGCCATACCGCTCCGGGCAATCCTGTCGCTTTTGTCAAAGCATACTGCCAAAGATGAGCTCTCTGCAATTGGCAAGGGCAAATGGAGCGCCGATTTGTCAAATTATGCCCATCTGAATGCTCAAGACCTTCACTCTGGCTTCCTGAACCATCTGTACACCAGCCGTGACTATGAAGCCAGTTTGGTAAATATGATGAAGGAGCGATATGAGGTAACTTCATAAGTGTTTCTCTCTTATATTTAATTGCAGCTTATCAACTCTAGTAGCCCCCAAGTGACGGTTTAAGATACCAATTTAAACCGGGACTTAGTAACAATTTCATGTTTGCAACAATGCACCTTAACTTCACTGATGTAGCCCCCAAGGGCCGGTTTAACTTTATAAAGATGAACCGGGACTTTGTAGAAGAATTCCCATAGCAGCATTTTATGAGCAAATACACATTAGCCCCCAAGTGCCAAGCTTAATACTTGTATTGTGCTTGGGACTTGTAAAAATTTCTGATAAAGAGCAAATATGCATTAGCCCCCAGGTACGAAGGGCATAACTTGTTATGTGCTTCGTACTTCAAATATGTACTGTCAACTCATTATATATCTGTCTCTTTATAGGCTGAACTGAGCAAGAAAGAAAGCCAAACCGCTGATCTGCAAGAGAACCTCAAGTCCCAATAGGCCGAAACTTCCAAGGCAAAAGATGAGTTGAGGAGCGCCTTAGCCACTATGGAAAAGCTAAAGGAGAGCTTCACCAAGGAGCGGGCGGATTGGGAGACTGAAAAATCTGCTTTGATAAAAAGGGCTGAAAACGCAGAAGCCGCTCTTAAACCGGTGGTTGATGAACTGACCGGCATAAAGCGGCAGATTCATGCCATGACTGCTGCTGTGTTCGGTAAACATCTTTTCCGTAATACTTTAAACATATCTTTCCCATGTGTTGTCGGCTTACTGATGTGTACAATGGTGCAGGAACTCGCATTAGCCATCTGGGCTCTGACGTACAGAAGAAATTGAAAGCGGCCTATACTCTGATAGAGCAGCTGTATACCGGCGCACAACGGATCATCTGCACCGCTTCACACAATAAACCTCCTCCAACATTGATCAAGGACACCTTAGAAAGGCTATCCATGCTGGCTGCCCGGGTTGAAGAACTAAAGAGAGCTGCGGCAAGGGCCGGAGCTCTGACCGCCCTAACCCGGGCAAAGGCGTGGGTGCCTGATCTTGATCCAGTGGACGTGGCTAAAGGCTTCCCAAGCTTAAAAGAAGACGGATCAGAATTTGGCCAGGAGGATCTCCGCGCCATAAACCGGGAAGTACGTCCACTGGCTTGTCAATTGGCTAAAAAAGCTGATCTCTCATACTATCAGGCAAGTTATGATGACAAGAACAGACGGGTTGCTGCACCAATTCCGGAAGCGCAAAATCTGATCCCTCCAATTAATCCGTAAGCACACCTATGCCCCTGATATTGAACCATCCACCCTTATAAGCGACGAAGCTGTGTTCCAAGCTTTAACTGGGATCGACTAGGCAACTGTTGACTTCCAGCCGCTGGGTAGAGATGAAGAAGATGAACCGGTGCAAGATGATCCGCAGCCATCAGGTCAAGCTGATAAGCAATCATAATCCGGGGGTCGGTTTAGTCTTCCACTTGCTGCAATGCTTATAGAGAAACAATTATCCCTTTGGGCACTAAAACGCCTTGTAATAGGCTAGTTAAAACACTTGGTCTGTTATGCCTTCGTGCATATTTATGTGCGACTGATGCGTGTTATTCCGCCATGCTTAAGATACAATGTTTATAATCCATAGCTATTTATTCAAGTTGTCCCTGCAGATAAGAAGCTTAAAGCGCCCTGGCGGTTTACCATCGGGCGGGTCATGATACCCAAATATATACATGACCAAGGTTTATAACCAAGGTTGTAAAAGATAACCAAATATGGAAATATATGATACCTGTGACCTTTAGGCATAGTGTTGGCTGACCAACTTTGTAATGAGGGTAATAACCCTAATCCGGAGTAAAAGTAACTCCTGTTATATGATGCCGGTTTACAATAAAACCACTCCGGGTTGTGATAAACACCGGTTTATTCCATACTGGTGACTTTGAGTCAAAACCAGACCGGCTGATAGTCTCCGGATTATAACTTGATCATGTACTGACAACTTGTAGTTGACAGCCTAACCGGGTTGACAAACACCGGTTTGAAAACATCATCAATTTCATCAAAAGAAAGAGAAACTTAGCAAAAGGCAAATAAAACTGTTGTAGTCGAGGCTTTTCGCGCGGCTGCCCGGCCCTAAATTCGACAGCAAAAAATCTCCAAACAACATTGTGGCTGTGCTCAGTGGGTGCCTATGTTTGAGCTGTTGTTTTACAACACTCTCTTTGGCCCCGGATTGATGTGGCTTTGAGCCGATCAAGAGGTGTGACTGTGGTTCAGATACGACCAAGCCCCCAAGTGATGCTGTGGCATTGCGCCGATCAAGAGGTGTAGCTATGGTTCGGGTACGACCAAGCCCCCAAGTGATGCTGTGGCATTGCGCCGATCAAGAGGTGTAGCTATGGTTCGGATACGACCAAGCCCCCAAGTGATGCTGTGGCATTGTGCCGATCAAGAGGTGTAGCTATGGTTCGGATACGACCAAGCCCCCAAGTGATGCTGTGGCATTGCGCCGATCAAGAGGTGTAGCTATGGTTTGGATACGACCAAGCCCCCAAGTGATCTAATATGAAGCTTTGAGAAGCTAAATCAAGGGGTAAACCGGACGCCGCTTTGTAAGCTCCATGTAACCACACATGATGTAAGAAAAACAACAGATACCCCGCTTTAGCTGAGGTTCCGGTTTATTATATTGATCATGATATATACAATGTCATAATATGTACATAAGCAGAGCCTACAGCTCAAGTATAGTAAGGCCGAAGATGAGCAATATTCCACGGCCGGTTGGTCTCCTCCTCCGATTTACGTGAGTCTTTGCGCTCTCGAACATCGATTAGGTTGTACGACCCGTTGTGTAGATTCTTACTGACCACAAAGGGTCCTTCCCAAGGGGGGGATAGCTTGTGCATATCCGTCTGATCCTGGATGAGCCGAAGCACCAAATCACCTTCTTGAAAGGTTCTGGTTCTAACCCGGCGGCTATGATAGCGACGCAGATCTTGCTGATAAATCGCCGAATAGGCTGCCGCCATGTCACGTTCCTCATCTAATAGGTCAAGAGCTTCTTGTCGTGCCTTCTCGTTGTCAGCTTCAACATATGCCGCTACACGAGGCGAGTCATGACGGATGTCACTAGGAAGAACTGCTTCCGCTCCATAAACCATGAAGAATAGTGTGTACCCTGTCGACCTGTTGGGTGTGGTATTGATGCTCCACAACACAGAAGGTAACTCCTCAACCCAACAACCCGGCGTCCGTTGCAAAGGAACCATAAGCCGGGGTTTGATACCTCTCAAGATCTCTTGATTGGCCCTCTCTGCTTGACCAATGGACTGGGGGTGAGCCACTGATGACACGTCAAGCCGGATGTGCTCACGTTGACAGAACTCCTTCATGGCACCCTTTGAAAGATTGGTACCATTGTCTGTTATAATGCTGTGTGGAAAGCCAAACCGGAAGATCACCTTTTTGATGAATTGAACCGCCGTGGCTGCGTCACACGTACTAACTGGCTCTGCCTCCACCCACTTCGTAAACTTATCAACCGCCACCAAAAGGTGGGTCTTCTTGTCCTTGGACCTCTTGAAAGGCCCAACCATATCCAGCCCCCAAGTTGCAAACGGCCAGGTGATTGGAATCATCCTCAATTCTTGAGTTGGTACATGAGCGCGCCTTGAGAATTTCTGACAGCCATCACATCTTTTGACCAAGTCCTCGGCATCAGCATGAGCTGTCAACCAATAGAAACCGTGACGAAATGCCTTGGCCACCAAAGATTTTGAACCGGCGTGGTGACCACAATCTCCTTCGTGGATCTCACGCAAAATTTCACGGCCTTCCTCAGGAGACACACATCGTTGAAACGCCCCTGTCACACTGCAATGATGTAACTCTCCATTGATAATAGTCATGGACTTGGACCGCCGTGTTATCTGCCTGGCCATAGTTTCATCCTCTGGTAACTCGCCCCGGTTTATATACGCCAGATATGGAACCGTCCAATCCGGGATAACATGAAGAGCCGCCACCAACTGAGCCTCCGGATCAGGAACAACCAAATCCTCTTCACCAGGGAGCTTGACAGACGGATTATGCAAAACATCCAGGAAGACATTAGGTGGAACTGGTTTACGTTGGGAACCCAGGCGGCTTAAAGCGTCCGCCGCTTCATTCTTCTGCCGGTCCACATGATCCACCTGATAACCTTTAAAGTGACCTGCAACAATATCCACCTCACGACGATATGCTGCCATTAGTGGGTCCTTGGAATCCCAAGTGCCGGACACTTGTTGAGCCACCAGATCCGATTCACCGAAGCACTTAACTCGGCTTAGGTTCATCTCCTTAGCCATCTGAAGACCATGGAGTAAAGCCTCATATTCAGCTGCATTGTTAGTGCAAGGAACATTAAACAGAGAACATAACAAAACTTATCACCTCGTGGGGAAGTTAATACAACTCCGGCCCCCGAGCCCTCCAATTGCCTGGACCCATCAAAATGAATAGTCCAATAAGTGTGATCCAGCTTCTCCTCTGGCGCTTGTAATTCTGTCCAATCATTGATGAAATCCACAAGTGCCTGAGATTTGATCGCCGTTCGGGGTATGTATTTCAACCCGTGAGGCCCGAGCTCGATAGCCCACTTAGCAATCCGACCAGTTGCTTCCCTGTTCTGGATTATATCCCCCAAAGGAGCGGAGCTGACCACCGTGATGGCATGACATTGGAAATACTGCTTAAGCTTCCGGCTTGCCATGAAAACCCCGTACACCAATTTTTGCCAATGCGGGTACCTCTGCTTGGACTCAACAAGTACCTCACTGATATAGTAAACCGGCCGCTGAACCGGATATTCCTTTTCTGCCTCCTTGCGCTCCACCACGATAGCCACACTAACAGCCTGAGCATTAGCTGCCACATATAGCAACAATGGTTCTTTGCCCACTTGAGCAGCGAGAATCGGCGGATTAGCCAGCTGCCGCTTTAAGTCCTCAAATGCTTCATTAGCGGCGTCACTCCAGACAAAGTTATCCGTTTTCTTCAGCATCTGATATAAAGGGATGGCCTTCTCACCAAGGCGACTGACAAACCGGCTCAACGCGGCAATCCGACCTGCCAGGCGTTGAACATCATTGATACACTTCGGTTTAGCCAAGGAGGTGATGGCTTTGATCTTTTCTGGATTAGCTTCAATGCCCCTGTTAGACACCAAAAAGCCCAAGAGCTTGCCTGCAGGTACACCAAAGACACACTTGGCCGGATTAAGCATCATTTTATAAACCCGCAGGTTATCAAAGGTTTCCTTCAAGTCATCAATCAATGTCTCCTTCTTCCTTGATTTTACCACAATATCATCCACATAGGCGTGAACATTGCGGCTGATCTGTTTATGCAGACAATTCTGCACACACCGTTGATAAGTCGCCTGGGCACTCTTGAGCCCAAAGGGCATGGACACATAGCAGAAGGCTCCAAAGGGAGTTATGAAGGCTGTCTTCTCCTGGTCCTTAACTGCCATTTTGATCTGATAATAACCAGAATATGCATTCAAAAAGCTTAAACGCTCGCAACCCGCCGTAGCATCAATAATTTGATCAATACGGGGAAGGGCAAAAGGATCTTCTGGACAAGCTTTGTTGAGGTCTGTGTAATCCACACACATACGCCAAGTGCCATTCTTCTTGAGGACCAGCACCGGATTAGCCAACCACTCAGGATGGAATACTTCAACGATAAATCCAGCCGCCAAGAGCCTGGCTACTTCTTCTCCAATAGCTTTGAGCCTTTCTTCATTAAACCGGCGGAGAAACTGCTTGACCGGTTTATACTTGGGATCAACATTGAGAGTGTGCTCAGCGAGTTCTCTCGGTACACCTGGCATGTCAGAAGGCTTCCATGCAAAGATGTCCCGATTCTCACGGATGAACTCGATGAGCGCGCTTTCCTATTTCGGATCCAAGTTAGCGCTGATGCTAAACTGCTTGGACGAATCGCCAGGCACGAAGTCAACAAGCTTAGTCTCATCAGCCGATTTAGTTGGTTTCTCTGTAGTTGGTTTCTTCAACGAAGTCATATCTGCCGGATCAACATTGTCCTTGTAAAACTTCAACTCTTCTGTTGCACAAACCGACTCAGCATAAGCCGCATCACCTTCTTCACACTCCAGAGCAATCTTGCGGCTCCCATGCACGGTTATAGTTCCCTTGTGACCCGGCATCTTGAGCTGCAGATAGACATAACAAGGTCGTGCCATAAACTTAGCATAAGCTGGCCGTCCAAATAGGGCATGATACGGGCTGCTGATTTTCACCACTTCAAAGGTCAAGGTTTCTGATCTCGAGTCATGCTCATCTCCAAAAGCCACCTCCAGAGCTATCTTACCAATAGGATATGCCGACTTACCAGGCACCACACCATGGAATACCGTATTGGACGGTTTAAGATTTTTATCTGTTAACCCCATGCGACGGAAAGTTTCATAATAAAGGATATTGATACTACTCCCTCCATCCATGAGTACCTTAGTGAACTTATAACCTCCCACCTGAGGTGCCACCACCAGAGCCAGATGACCCGGATTGTCAACCTGGGGTGGATGATCTTCTCTACTCCACACAATTGGTTGCTCGGACCAACGCAAATAACGGGGCATCGCCGGTTCAACGGCATTCACCGCCCTTTTATGAAGCTTCTGATCGCGCTTGTCCAAGCTAGTGGTGAAGACATGATACTGTCCACTATTCAACTGCTTCGGGTTGCTCTGGTAACCCGTAGTAGCCATGTAAAACTTGCAACAACAAAGTAGAGGACGGCTAACTTGTTTTTGCAGGGTATGTTGTGATGTGATATGGTCAAGACGTGATGAGATATAAATTCTTGTATGAGATGACCATGTTTTGTTAAAGTTATCGGCAACTGGCAGGAGCCTTATGATTGTCTTTTTATTGCATAATATGCAAGTGCCATGTAATTGCTTTACTTTATCGCTACGCGATAGCAGTGGTTGCAAAAGCAATAAGTGGTGAGACTACCATGTGATGACACATTGATATAGATCAAGATGATGGAGATCATGGTGTCATGCCGGTGACGATGGAGATCATGACGATGCTTTGGAGGTGGAGATCAAAGGCACAAGATGATGATGGCCATATCATGTCACATATTTTGATTGCATGTGATGTTTATCTTTTATACATCTTATTTTGCTTAGTTCGGCGGTAGCTTTATAAGATGATCCCTTACTAAAATTTCAAGGTATAAGTGTTCTCCCTGCGTATGCACTACAAAAAAAAATACACTTCCGTGATGATACGTGTTTGTCACAGTAGGTCGCGTTTTTTTTCATGCATGTACATCCATGACAAATTTATGACAGAATCAAGATAGTCATACCTGTGCTGTCGTAGAAGTGTTCCATGACATTACCAAAATTATCATTAGGGAAGTGTCCACTTCCATGACGATAAATCGCGCGTCACAGAAGTGCTTTCGTCAAGGGTGACCGACATGTGGCATCCACCGTAACGAAACGCCGTTAAGCTATCGGGTCGGGTTTTGGATCCGATAACCCGTTAACAGCCCCGACCAATGGGGATTTTCCACGTGTAAAATCATCATTGGCTAGAGGAAACACGTGTCGGCTCATCGTTGGGACAGATGTCATCCACTCACTGGACAGAAGGCGCCTATGATACGTCGACACGTGGCATGGCCCAACAGTGGCCCATTCCTGTGAAAAGGCCGGCCCGTTTGACTTGGTCAAAAGCTGGCGGGCCGGCCCATGGAAAGCCTGTTAACGACCTGTTCGCATATAGCCCATTTATAGCCCACTAACCCAAGGCCCGTTACGCTCTATCCGAATTAGGCCCAGTAGCGTCATCTGGGCCATCCAATATGATTCCAGCCCGTTTTCACTTCTGGCCCATGTATAGCCCATGACGTCTTTCGGCCCATATGAGGCCCTTTGTAACTCTTGGCCCATTAGCGGCCCGTGCTAAAACTGGCCCGTAATGAACAGTGTATTACTTTACACCCATTAACGGCCCCTGGTGAAACTGGCCCGTAATGAACAGTGTATCACTTTATACCCATTAACGGCCCATTATTCCGTTGGGCTGTTTCCAGCCGAAGTTAACTTTCGGCCTTCTGAGGGCCCATTTATTCTTGGGCTCATTTGCAGCATTCGGTTACTTACGGCCCGTTACTGTCATTTTCTGCTTGTGGGCCAAATTCAGCCCGTCGTTACAGTCGGCCCGTTTGTGGACCGTTAGTCTGTTGGGCCATTTTCATAGCATCACCAAATATGGCCTATTAACGATGGCCTGTTATGGTCGGCCCATGAACGGACGATTCCAACTCTAGCCCGTTTACGGCCATAATGCGGTCTGTTTGGCCCATGTTTGGCCAATCGATCATACAACCCGTATAAGGCCCATTGATGATACGGCCCGCAGAAGGCCCATTGTTTCTACGGCCCGTAGAAGGCCATTGTTTCTACGGCCCGTATAAGGCCCACTGTTTCTGCGGCCAGTAGGAGGCCCAGTGTCACTACAGTAAATATTAGCCCATGGTTATTGTGGCCTAGTTTTAAAAAATAGGTTATTGCAGCCACTAGCTAACCGCGGAAAAAGAACTGCAATGACTACAAGCAAACAAATAAACAAGACAACAAGGAAATAAATAAGCAAGCAACTAACGCTAGGCTATCATGGCTATTACACATATTACATCCACTGGGCATCAAAGTTCGCCACCAGTGCAAATATAGGGAACAAAGCAGCATATCATATACACTGGTTGTCAAACTTGGCGACCAGCGCAAATAAACGCCGCAGCAAAACGAATCCAGAACTGAAACCACTTTAGAAGATCTCAAGAAACAATATCCTGGGTACCCATAATGCTGGCAAGATGCTTAGCAAGCTTATTAACTTTCTCTCGTTTGGCGCTTAAATCCTCCAGCGCTTGCTGTTGCACCAGAAAATATGCATCTGAATTCTCCAGGGACTTCCTGTTGGAAATATTCCCTAGAGGCACTAATAAAATGGTTATTATTATATTTCCTTGTTCATGATAATTGTCTATTGTTCATGCTATAATTGTGTTATCTGGAAATCGTAATACATGTGTGAATACATAGACCACAACATGTCCCTAGTGAGCCTCTAGTTGACTAGCTCGTTGATCAACAGATAGTCATGGTTTCCTGACTATGGACATTGGATGTCATTGATAACGGGATCACATCATTAGGAGAATGATGTGATGGACAAGACCCAATCCTAAGCAGAGCACAAAAGATCGTGTAGTTCGTTTGCTAGAGCTTTTCTAATGTCAAGTATCATTTCCTTAGACCATGAGATCGTGCAACTCCCGGATACCGTAGGAGTGCTTTGGGTGTACCAAACGTCACAACGTAACTGGGTGACTATAAAGGTGCACTACGGGTATCTCCGAAAGTGTCTGTTGGGTTGGCACGGATCGAGACTGGGATTTGTCACTCCGTATGACGGAGAGGTATCTCTGGGCCTAGTCGGTAATGCATCATCATAATGAGCTCAATGTGACCAAGTGTTTGGTCACGGGATCATGCATTACGGTACGAGTAAAGTGACTTGCCGGTAACGAGATTGAACAAGGTATTGGGATACCAACGATCGAATCTCGGGCAAGTAACGTACCGATTGACAAAGGGAATTGTATACGGGATTGATTGAATCCTCGACATCGTGGTTCATCCGATGAGATCATCGAGGAACATGTGGGAGCCAACATGGGTATCCAGATCCTGCTGTTGGTTATTGACCGGAGAGTCGTCTCGGTCATGTCTGCATGTCTCCCGAACCCGTAGGGTCTACACACTTAAGGTTCGGTGACGCTAGGGTCGTAGAGATATTAGTATGCGGAAATCCAAAAGTTGTTCGGAGTCCCGGATGAGATCCCGGATCACGAGGAGTTTCGGAATGGTCAGGAGGTGAAGAATTATATATAGGAAGTCCAGTTTCGGCCACCGGGAAAGTTTCGGGGGTTATCGGTATTGTACCGGGACCACCGGAAGGGTCCCGGGGGTCCACCGGGTGGGGCCACCTATCCCGGAGGGCCCCATGGGCTGAAGTGGGAGGGGAACCAGCCCCTGGTGGGCTGGTGCGCCCCCCATGGGCCTCCCCCTGCGCCTAGGGTTGGAAACCCGGGGGGTGGGGGGCGCCCCACCTGACTTGGGGGGCAAGTTCCCCCCTTGGCCGCCGCCCCCCCATGTAGATGGGATCCCCAGGGCCGGCGCCCCCCAGGGGGCCTATATATAGTGGGGGGGAGGGAGGGCAGTAGTACCCTAGCCCCTGGCGCCTCCCTCTCCCTCCCGTGACACCTCTCCCTCCCGCTTGCGCTTGGCGAAGCCC
Source organism: Triticum aestivum (assembly GCF_018294505.1). Lineage (NCBI taxonomy): Eukaryota > Viridiplantae > Streptophyta > Magnoliopsida > Poales > Poaceae > Triticum > Triticum aestivum. The sequence goes on along the minus strand of NC_057808.1, from coordinate 493,058,757 downwards.
TGCCGGGATCCCCGCTACTTCCACCACCACACCGTCGTGCTGCTGGATGTCCATCAACCTCTCCTTCCCCCTTGCTGGATCAAGAAGGAGGAGACGTCGCTGCTCCGTACGTGTGTTGAACGCGGAGGTGCCGTCCGTTCGGCGCTCGGTCATCGGTGATTTGGATCACGACGAGTACGACTCCATCAACCCCGTTCACTTGAACGCTTCCGCTCGCGATCTACAAGGGTATGTAGATGCACTCCTTCCTTCTCGTTGCTAGTAAACTCCATAGATGGATCTTGGTGATGCGTAGAAAATTTTAAATTTCTGCAACGATCCCCAACACTTCCTCAGTCCTTCAGCTTCCTGTCGCAGCACATCTGATCGATGTCTTTCAACTTGAAGTTGAGACTCAAGAAGACGAACTGATTCAGGCAGCGAGTTCGAAGAGCTTGTGCCAGCAGTAGTGGCCAGTAACTCAAACACTACATCAAGACAGGACTTTTGGGTTCCCTCACTGTCGCCAAGATAGTTTTTATCAGCTTTCTTGGAGACCAACAGGGATGTCTCACTGTCTTAAACCTTATCTGCATTACTTCCTTTACCATTGGATAACGCGGTACTGTTCTCCAATATTTTGTCCGCATTCTAAAAGAGAAACAAGCAGACACATCACATGTTTACCATGTTGTATATGAAACTCATTTTGGTAAATGAGTTCAGTAGTAAAGTGGATAGGATAACAACATGAAACAAACATATATCTATGTACCATGGTCACTTTATGGTCTATATCATTCTAGTTTTTGTTGCCAAATCAAGATAGAGACACAGTTCAAATAATATTTGTTCAAGACAAAGCAGAATGGACAGAATATAAGTGTGGGTAACTATGGAGCAATAACAACACTTGTAATGTGCATGACATGAGAACATAACTGTTTATTCAATTGAAACTGAAATCAACATAGAGCAGGTTAAAACAGCAAACCAGTTAAAGAAACAGGTTTAAAACATACCTGTTGCACCATTGGAGTTTCAATTCCATCCTTCAAATTTGAAAATAGTTGGTATGAGTAAATACAGTAATGCAAGAGCAAAGGAGTATGAACCATAGCTACAGAACCTGACCTGAGAACAAATCTTCTTCTCCTGTAAGTGTTGAGTTGGGATTCGGAGTGGTGGTGCTCGTGCTTTGGGCACTGCAATTCCCTTACTAACTGCTCGTGTTTTTGGGTGCTCTGTGGTGGAGACGGTGCCATGTCAACTGGAACTGGGTTACTATCTGCCGGGGTTGGGGTTAGAAGGGGTGTAGCTGGTTCTCTGTCCAACTGGGTAGGGGTACAATCTGCGAGAGTCTGGGTTATGTGTGGTGGATCTGGTCCTTGGGCAAGTACAATCGTGGTTCTATCTGCATCAACTGGTAGCATTATCTTTTCTGAAGACCGTGTTGTTACTCCCTTAGATACTGCCATCACGCTCTCCAATTCAAATGGCTGATAAACAAGAAAAGTAATTGAAAGTATAGACATTGTATGATAGACAGGTGCAATGGATAGTGGGGAATAAAAGAGGGCATGAAATAATTCATATTTATGTTGTCTAACCAAACAACATAGCATGACACAATTTCACATATATGATGGCTAACTAAACAGGATAGCATGACACAATTTCACATTATGATGGCTAACTAAAAAAGATGGAAAGACATAGTTCAAAATATGAGACTATGTAAACAGGATGACATGACATAACTATATAATGTGTTTATTAAATAGGTTGGCATGCCATAATTCACATACATTCACGGATAGAATGCCATAATTTAAAATATGATGACTGTAAACACTAAACAGGATGAGATGATATAACTATATGATGTCTTTATTAAATGGGTTGCCATGCCATAATTCAGATAGATTATGTGTATGTACTATGTAAACATGATGGCATGATATAATTCAAATATATGATTTATATAGTAAGCAAGTAAGCAGATGGCAATCCATATATGATGTAAAAACTAAGCAATGCAAGACAACATGCATGACATGGGTAATATAACCCTGCCAAGTTTGAGCATAGACCTCAGGGGGGAAATAGGACTGGTCATCAGTCTCTGAATCCTTTTCTGAGGAGCTCTCTGTAACCAACAAGATGTCTGCTTCAGCAGGTAGCATTGCCTGATCTGAATACCTTGTTTTCACTCCAGATACTTCCATCACCGCTTCAAATGGCTGATGCACAGGAAGAGTAGTTGAATATACAAACGTTGTCGACAAATGGAACATGTAATACAAAAAAATGATAGCATGATATAATTCACATACATGATGATTGGCTAAACAGCATGGCATTGCATAATTCACATATATAATGCCTTTGCAACAAGATAACATTGTATAATTCACATATATAATGTCTTGCAACAAGATGGCAATGCATAATTCACATATATGGTAATTAGACACTGAACAGGTGGCATTCACACAAAGCATGTCTAAACTAAT